>NC_041381.1:118968600-118976318 GCF_002162155.2 Triticum dicoccoides
AGAGGAGCAAAAGAAGAAGAAGAAGAAGAAAAGAAGAAGAAGAAAATGAAGAACTTCTTCTTCTTATTCTTTTCTTCCTATTCCTTCTTTCCTTCCTCTTCCTTGATTTTCTTCATCTTATTATGTCATTTGTGGACTAAATTTGCTAAATTATGTCATAAATGGACTAAATAGGCTAAATAAGAAGAAAAATGCCATTTTTGATCTAATGTAGCAAATTATGCCATTTTTGACCTAACTAAGCTTATTGTGTCATTTTAGAGGACAACAAGCTAAGTATATGACATTTATGAGCTTAGCAAGGTTATGATGCCATTTACGAATAAAAAAAGTAAGAGGAGGAAAAGAAGAAGAAGAAGAAGAAGAAGAAGAAAAAGAAGAAGAAGAAGAAGAAGAAAAGAAGAAGAAGAAGAAGAGCTTCTTTTCTTCATATTCCTTCTTTCCTTCCTCCTCCTTGATTTTCTTCATCTTATTATGTCATTTGTGGACTAAATAGGATAAATTATGTCATAAATGGACTAAACAGGCTAAATAAGAAGAAAAATACCGTTATCACGGAGGTGTAGGAATGGTCGTGGTTACGCCTTTGGCAGACAGAGGTGAAGGACCGGTCGGGGTTCCGGCATTGGCAGATGCGGAAGGATTGGTCGATGCTTGTCGGAGCCATGCTGAACCAAAGATCATTTCCAATAATGTCTCATTAGCATGATGCAAACTGAAATGTGAATAGTAGTAACTAAGGACCATTCAAATCAAACTCACCGTGCCCGTCGGAGCAATCTGGGCATCGGCGGAGGGGCGTGACCGTTTTTCTCGCACATGGTGTGCACATTTGGTTCTCACGAGTTAGTCATATTAGTCAGTCATATTTGGTTCTCATGGTCTCGCACATGTTCTACACATTTGGTTCTTACGTGCATGATTGGGCTAATATGCACAAGAAACGTACCACGATGAGCTCGTACAGGGCCCGGTGAGACGCCTCATTCTGGTTCCTCTCCTCCTCCAACAGCTTAGCCGTGTTCTCCTCCCTCTCCCTCTCCCTCTCCGCCACCTCCCTTTTGGCCTCCTCCAAAAGCTCCTGGGTCTTCAATCTCTCTTTCTGAACCACTGCCTGCAACACAACACTCCTTGTTAGCATTGTAATCATCGACAGACACACACACACAATGTAATGGAGGAAAGGTGTCGGAGTAATGGGCCACGGGTAGGCTAACCCGAGCCCCAAAACCTTTCAAGACATCGGGGCGGGCCGCGCCCCTCAAAGCCGAGTCTCAAATGACGACTCCCAAATAAGCCGAGTCTCAGATGACGACTCCCAAATGAGCCGAGTCTCAGATGGCGACTCCCAGAGGAGCCGAGTCCCAGATGGCGACTCCCAGATAAGCCGAGTCTCAGATAGCAGCCCCCAGATGAGCCGACTCGTGGCCGGCGACTTCGGGAGGAGCCGGCTATAGAGAGTCGGCCCACGACTTTATACTCGTTTCGATAGGCAAGGCGGGTATGACCACGGCGTGGCCGTCACCTCCTGCTTGCGAGGGGCCAGCATGGCTACAGTGTGCCGTACCGCCGAAGATCTCTGGCGTGGCCCGTCACTGTTGCCATGCCAGCCCTGACCTCAGCCACAGTGAGCGGCGCACTGTGGCCACGATGGCCTACCTATACGGCTCAGAGACGGCGGACCCGCCGGACAGTGAGAACGTCGAAGATGGCGGATACGCCCTAAAGGCGGCCCCATGGGAGTCGGCTCCCCAGAGTCGGCCAGCCTCTCCTACGGGTCCCATGCGCCATTAACCAGACAAGATGGGGAGCAATGACAGTGATCGCCCGATAGACGGCATCACTGTTGCCATGACCCAATGACCGAGCCTGCATCATCGGGAGCACGGCTACAGTGCCGGACTCGCCGGCGGGGCCCGCGAGTCGGCGGGCCCCAGCAGTCGGCGGAGAAGACGGCGGCCTGTGAGACAGACGGCTGGGACCCGCGCCCAGCCGGATTACCATTGTACCCCCGGGGCGTAGGCCTATATAAACCCCCCGGGGCACCCATGCAAAGGGTTGGTGACCATTAGCTTTAGACCCGATCATATAGGAAGAAGAGGGCTAGCCTTGCCTCCTTCTACCTCCAGAATACAGCTCTAGGAGCAACCTTGTAGTCACTACGCCTTAGTGATCATGCGGAGACCCCGCAGAGCAGCAGTAGGGGTGTTATCTCCCCGGAGAGCCCCGAAGCTGGGTAAGATTCACCGGCGTGCATGCCTTCGCCTAATCCCGTTTCCTGGCACCGGCGACGTTCTACTCGCTCCCACCATGATAAGCCATCCTTTGGCATATGTCGCACCCAACCCCCGACATTTGGCGCCCACCATGGGGCGAGGTGCACCGTCGTCCGGAGACCTGCTTTGGACGGGAACCCTTTTCCTCCCCCGCGAGCGTAGCCAGCCCGGGACGCCCGATGGCGCTTGCCCCGACGCGCTGCAAAGCGTCGATGACGCCTGCGTGGCGAGATGTCACGCTGACCTTCTCGGCGAGGTTAGCATCTCCAACAAGCCTGCATCCGATGCAGGCACGGGCGGCCCCAAAAGCCTCCTCGCGGGCCTCCTCGACCATCTCCACGTCGCCGGCGAGCCTGCCGTGGACTTGGAGTCCGTAGGCTCCGCCGACCCGATGCTGGTCGACTCCGATGGCGTGTCGCTCAACACGTTCCCCTCCAACGTGGTGATCTACGATGAGCCGCTCCCTCGCGAGGCGAGCGGCGGAAGCGCCATCAAGGAAGTGCTCATCATCAGTCATGGCGAGTGCTTCGGTGAAGGAGCTCATGACCCACTCGACGCGGCCCTGCGAGACCTGACGGCGCCTATTCTGGAGGACGCTAACACGGAGACGCTGGAGGCACGCCGCCTTCAGCTTGTCGAAGGCGCGAAGAAGCTGGCAAGCATGAGACGCTTGTCGGAGGCCTACCAACGTGAGATGGATCGCGCTGTGGGCGGCTCGCCAGCGCCGACTGGGCCTAGCCGCCTAGGCACGGTCCGACAACGCGGCGCGGCCGTCGCCAACCTGTTCGGGGCCGATCGCCCCGTATATGCCACGCCTGCGGAGAACATCCGTGCTACCCAGGCGGCAGCAAACGAGCTAGACAACTTCGAAGGCGAAGAGCGCCGCCTAATGATCGAGTGAGTCCAGCGACTCCTCAAAGCGGCTGCCGCACAAAACGAAGCCGGCTGCCGCACGGAGGCGCCGCAGCAACAAAATGACGACTTACCTCCCCGCTGAGATCAAGGCGCGACGTCTCGAACGCCGACTGGCAGAGTCCGCGGAAGAAAAGAGAAGGATCCGGCTGTAAGCCACAGTCGGACTCGCATCACCATCGAGCGCGACCAAGACGGCCGCCCAAGAGCAGTGGAGCGGCAGGGCGACTACCTGCCCCCCCCCCCACCATGAAGGGAAAGACGAGTCTCCCCACCGCCTATCGAGCATCCAACTCTCGGCGACCGCCTTGGCCGTTGAGAGGGAGTCGGAGAGAACGACGCTCGCCACTGGATCGACCGACTCCACCGATCCCTGGTGCTGGAAGAAGAAGACGAGCTGGGACCACCCTGCTTTGGGCCCCGCATCCGAGATGAGCCCTTCCCCAAAGGGTTCACGCTCCCCCGAGACACACCCAAGTACACCGGCTCCATAAAACCGGAAGATTGGCTAGTTGACTACTCCACAGCCGTCAACATAGCAAACGGCAACAAGCGTGTTGCCGTGAAGTACGTTCCGCTAATGCTCTAGGGCACGGCCCGGACATGGTTGAACAGTTTGAAGCCCCGCAGCATCAACAGTTGGGTCAACTTCACCGAGGCTTTCATCCGCAACTTCACCAGCACGTACAAGCGGCCCCCAAGCCACGACAACTCTCCTTGTGCGTGCAAGGCCAAGACGAGTCGACACGCGACTACCTCACGCGATGGGGCGAGCTTCGAAACTCCTGCGAGGGCATGCACAAGGTGCAGGCTATCGAGTACTTCACCGCCGGGTGCAGAGAAGGCACCCTCCTCAAGCACCGGCTCCTCTGCGACGAGCCCGAGACCCTCGACAAGTTGCTGGTCATCGCAGACAAATATGCCATGGCCGACTCCTCCATGAAGACAGAGATTCAAGTTAGTGCGACTGGCAAGGTAGCCCCTCAAGCTCCCAGAACTCCGGCCGGAGACACGAGTCGGCGACAACAGCAGAATGATCACCAGCACAAGGCCCAATAGCCGACTTCCAGCAGTCGGCAGGTCGCGACAGTCGAAGACCAACAGCCTGAGGGGCAGCCTCCGGCGAAGCGGCAGAAGGGCGGCAAGTCCAACTGGTTGCCAGCCTTCTCTTACGAGCAGACTCTGGATGGTCCCTGCAAGTTCCACAGCGGTGCGAAGCCATCAAACCATACCACCCGGAAATGCCATTGGCTCACCAGAATCGCCAGGGGAGACGGCCTCCTTCCTCCTCCGCCTGCTGGGCCGCCGCCTCCACAGCCGCCCCAGCAGCCGGCGGCCAGGCCAGTCGGCGCCGTACAAGATGAGTACCCCGAAGAACATGGAGCTTACGTAGTGTTCACTAGTATGGCTGATGATCGACGCAGCAGACGGTTGCAGCAACAAGAAGTAAATGCAGTAGCATCAGATACTCCGGAGTTTATGCATTGGTCCGAGAAGCCTATCAGTTGGAGCAGAGCTGACCACCCAGAGGTGATGCCGAATCCAGGCTCCTACGCCTTGGTCCTGAGTGCTACCTTGGCCACTGACAGGCGGGCCGCTCGCTTCTTGCGAGTGTTGATAGACGGAGGCAGTAGCATCAACATCCTGTACAAGGATACCATGGAGAAATTAGGAATCAAGCAGAAGCAGCTTCAAAGCAGTCGAACTGTTTTCCATAGCATTGTACCTGGCCTTTCTTGCTCCCCAATCGGCAAGATCCAGATAGACGTCCTCTTCGGAGACAAAGATCATTTTTGCCGAGAGCTAGTCTGGTTTGAAGTACTAGACCTTGAAAGCCCATACCAAGCGTTGCTTGGCCGACCAGCTTTAGCCAAATTCATGGCAGTCCCCGACTACGCCTACCTCAAGATGAAGATGCCGAGCTCAAAGGGGATTCTGACCGTGGCTGGCAACTACAGGAAGTCGTCCGCTTGTGCGGTCGAGAGTAGTCGGCTGGCCGAGTCCCTAGTGATAGCAGCTGAGAGGCGGCTCCTTGATTGGGTTGTGGCGATGGCCGGCAAGCAGCCAGAGATGTCGCTCGACCCCAAGGAGTCAGAAGCTGAGGGTTCATTCAAGCCGGCTAAGGAAACAAAGAGGATACCTTTGCACCCGGAGCACCCGGAGAGGCACGCTGTCATAGGTGCAAACCTAGACAGCAAATAGGAAGGCGAGCTCGTCGATTTCCTCCATGAGAATCGAGACATCTTTGCATGGTCCCCTAAAGACATGCCAGGTGTACTGACGGAATTCGCCGAGCACAAGTTACACGTCCGATCTGATGTGAAGCCCGTCAGGCAGCCCTTGCGCCGCCCGTCAGAAGAGAAAAGAAGGGTTGTTGGAGAAGAGATAGCCCAACTCCTAGCGGCCGACTTCATTATGGAGGTGTTCTTTCCAGAATGGCTGGCAAACCCGGTCCTAGTGTTGAAGAAGAACAAGCAGTGGCGGATGTGTATCGACTACACGAGCCTCAACAAAGCTTGCCCCAAAGATCCATTTGCTCTGCCAAGAATTGACCAGGTGATAGACTCCACAGCCGGATGCGAGCTGTTGAGCTTCATAGACGCATATTCAGGATATCACCAGATCAAGCTGAACCCAGCGGACAGACTGAAGACTGCCTTCATCATGCCGTTTGGAGCCTTCTGCTACCTGACTATGACGTTCCGCTTGAGGAATGCCGGCGCCAACTTTCAGCGTTGCATGCAGAAGTGTCTCCTCAAGCAACTCGGCAGAAATGCCCACGTCTACGTGGATGATGTGGTAGTGAAGACGGAAAAGCGGGGAACATTGTTGGAAGATCTCCAAGAAACCTTTGGGAATCTGCGCCGATTCCAGATCAAGCTCAATCCGGAGAAGTGCGTGTTCGGAGTGCCAGCTGGCCAGCTCCTTGGCTTCCTGGTCTCTGAACGCGGCATAGAGTGCAACCCTGTGAAGATCAAAGCCATCGAGAGAATGGAAGTCCCCCGCCGACTGTTAGATGTGCAGAAGTTCACCGGCTGCCTGGCTTCCATCAGCCGATTCATCAGTCGGCTGGGCGAGAAGGCTCTCCCTTTGTACCAACTGATGAAGAAGACCACCTTTTTTGAGTGGAACCACAAGGCAGATGAAGCATTTCTCAAGCTGAAGAAGATGTTGACTACTCCTCCTGTGCTGGCGGCTCCGACTCCCAAAGAGCCTATGCTCCTATACATTGCCGCCACCAGCCGGTTAGTCAGCACAGTTATCGTAGTTGAACGAAAGGAGGAAGGCAAGGCGCTCCCTGTCCAAAGACCGGTATATTACCTGAGCGAGGTACTGTCGACCTCCAAGCAGAACTACCCCCACTACTAGAAGATGTGCTACGGTGTGCATTTCGCCGCCAAGAAGTTGAAGCCTTACTTTCAAGAACATCCAATCATTGTGGTTTGCACCGCTCCACTGGCCGAGATCATCGGAAGTCGTGATGCTTCAGGACGAGTAGCCAAGTGGGCCATAGATCTGGCTCCCTACACCATCTACTACCAGCCCCGCACCGCCATCAAGTCACAAGCACCGGCCGACTTCCTTGTCGACTGGGCCGAGACCCAGTACCTGCCGCCAGCACCTGTCTCCACCCATTGGCGAATGCATTTCGATGGCTCCAAGATGCGCACCGGCCTGGGAGCCGGCTCGCCCTCACCTCCCCCAAAGGCGACAAGCTCTAGTACGCACTGCAGATCCACTTCGCCGCCTCCAACAACGTTTCCGAATACGAGGCGCTCGTTCACGGGCTCCGGCTTGCCAAAGAACTCGGCATCCACCGGATCTTGTGCTACGGCGACTCCAATTTGGTGGTCCAGCAGTCATCTGTGGGGACCGATTCTCCGGGTATTAATTTCCAGAAAATGGCCCTTGTGCTCACCAGCCCCAAGATAACTGTTAGCTGATGAGGCACCAACTTGATACAGAAATTCCAAGCAAAATACAAAATATGTACTACAAGACCATTCTGGCCTGTGAGTACAACAAATGGTTTCTAGTGGTTGATGGTGGAAGCGGTTTGTGGATCATCAGTGTCTATGGGACTCCATGTTTCCACAAGAACAGCTAACCAGGTTAACTCCTACCTTCGCGAGACTGCTATCACCGTTGCTTAAGTTCCGGGGCTGTCGGCGTGGTCGCTCCTCTCCGCGCGAGAAAATCTGGCCAAGACAATAGCCAGGGACAAGCCTGTGAGTACTTTGAATGTACTCGCAAACATTATGAACACATGCATAAAATGACAGTGATGTGCTGAAAATATTTTATGAACATGACATCAGTCACCAATGATAAATAAAGCTCTGATGCGTACGAGCATGTTAAATATGAATATGCAATAACATAGCAATATTAAAATTATGAAATAAATAATAAACATGCCACAGTCGGGCGTCTGAGCGACACCACATAAAGGGCTTTAAAAGAAATGCCACAGTCGAGCGTCTGAGTGACACCACATAAAGGGCCTTAAAAGAAATGCCACAGTCGGGC
>NC_041381.1:118976610-118984265 GCF_002162155.2 Triticum dicoccoides
GCGACACCACGTAAAGGGCTTTAAAAGAAATGCCACAGTCGGGCGTCTGAGAGACACCACATAAAGGGCCTTAAAAGAAATGCCACAGTCGGGCGTCTGAGCGACACCACATACAGGGCTTTAAAAGAAATGCCACAGTCGGGCATCTGAGCGACACCACATAAAGGGCTTTAAAAGAAATGCCACAGTCGGGCGTCTGAGCGACACCACATAAAGGGCTTTAAAAGAAATAATCATAGTGAATATCCCGGAGGTAGAACCACCCCAGAGATACTCGATGATAACAATAATATCACGGGTTAGTCAACAATAATAATAATCATAAGTATCACAAGTCACAAGTTGTGATTCCAGTCTTGGTTTAACATATTCACCTCCGAAGACCGACACTAAGACCGACACTTGACCCATCCCAGACTGTAATCCTTAACCACGGACACGGCTATTCGAATAGGTTTTAATCTCTGCAGAGGGTGTACTCTTTACCCACGAGTAACGGATTCCTATAGTCCATCGGGACTAATTCCGTCTACGGTCTTTTTGTTGGAAACACACCTAACTTGCAAACACCAGCTTAACTCACATGTGTCTGGAATCACCCACGACACCTGTAAGGCAAAACTCTAAGTGGGGAGGCTACAACCTCGACGTAACATGGGATCACAAAATTTATACTGCACGCAAAACTGGGGAAGCTACCCCCTTCGGCTACAACCGAAACACCCATGCTCCCGGACCCGGTGGCATGACTACCGGATGCCTCCAATATCTTCCACCACGACCTCTCTGTACGGTGTGTGCTAGGAAAGGGGTTGACAACTTACTGAACCGTACCCTACTTATTGTAGGGACGAGTGGTAGTACGAAGCAAGTATGGGGGTTACTGGCACAAGACTCGATCTACGGTCGACTCAGGAGGTTGTAATATTTCCTGCATGATTAGCATAACAATGCATATATCTCAAACAACAGCTGGATACATCACATGACATACCCCTCATGCCATACCGGTCACGACCGTCTCAACGGAGGGCTAGGGACAAGACCGTGTCTACCCAAGACAGAGGCCTTCCCGGCTACCCTTCCGGTATGCATGAAAGACGTATGACGGTGATTTCCATTACAAATCATGTCAACTTCATTAGCATAAACTCATTAATATGCACCCATGAATGGGATCACATCCTCACATAAAATGACGCATGCACGTGTCGGGGTGGTGTTATCACCGAGTCAACAACACACACAAAAAGTATTACACCAGGGTTCAGAATGCTTGCCTTCAGGTCATGAGAAGGAAGGGTGCATCCAAAACATCTTGAAATCTTCAAAAATCCTATTTAAAAGAATATATATGAATTAACACACAACACAAAACAACACTAAAAGTTGTTTTGAAATTTTTTCAAATAAATCTTAAAATAAACTAGACAATATTTGAAAGAGGTAGGAAAAGGAATTAATTCATTTGGAGCTGTATTTAAAAAGATACAGCCGGTCAAAGTTTGGTCAAAAATCTGATATTTAAAAATAAAAACAGAAAAGAAAATGCTTCGAAATATACGTACACGTCGAAGGCGCATTTTGGAAATGCGCTTCCACTTATCCAGCGTGGATTGTGCCTGAGTCACTGACAGTGGGCCCGCCCGGCCCACTGGTCAGGTTTGACTAGTCCACTTCCCTCCTCTTCCTCCGCCCGAGAGAGGGGGCGGGACTCCGGCGACGCTTGCCGGCGAACGGTGGCACCGCTCGGCAAACGGAGGTCACCCGCGGGCTCAGAGGGTCGAGGCAATTACTCCGGTGGTGGTTTCGTCCTCTAGGGTGGACGGAGCTGCCGGCGGCGAGCTCCGCGGCGGACGGAGGTCATCGGAAAAAGTGTGATTTCGCCCGCGGTGAGTCCCGATGAAGACTGATTAGGGGGACGGACTCATGAGAGGGTGAGGGGGTTCCTGGTGGAGAGAGTGGAGATGGGGAGGTGCTGGTGGCGCCGGAATGGCCTGGTTAGTGACGGTGGCTGGAGTTGCCGGAGAGGACGGAGATGACCCTCTCCCATCGATTGACGGCTAAGGGGGCACGAGTGGGACGGTGTGAGGTTGCCTTCCTACGGGTTTGAGCTTGGGGTCTCCTTATATAGGCGATGGAGGTCGGTTCGCGGCGGCCGTGGATAAGCTTGCCGGCGACCGCCGTTCTGTAGCTAGGGCGACGTGGCGGCAACGCGCGCTAGAGGATGGAGCTGTGGATGAGCACGCACTGCTCTAGGAGGCAGGTGGCAAGCGCTGGTGGCTTGGGCGGCGCCGACACGGCCGGGGCTGCAAGCGTCCGCCAGCTAGCCGCCACGGCCGTCCTGACGATGGCGCTGTGGGGTGCCAGGTTGGTCGGGGTGGTGTGGCGGTGCAGGGGAACACGGAGTGTTGGCTGGGACCGGTCACGGGCCGGATTGAGTGCGGGGCGCCACGCGGCGGCTCGGTCGCTCGTGGGTGCCAAACGCACGCTCTGGGCGCACCTAGAGCACGCCCGGGACATGCTCGACGAAATGACAGGGCAGCCTAGAGGTCGCGGTTGAAGCTGGCAAGAAACAAGACTAGTCTAAGGTTAGCAAGGGACTAAAGGGACATGGTGGATTGGTCAGGGGTTCGAGTTTACTAAGTAAACTTGAAGTCATGCCAAATCTGGCTGTGCACTCAGGGTGTTTGACAGAATGCCAAAGGCACCTAGGTAGTTCTTGGAGTGGCCAAAATCTCCAGATCAGTGTCTCTGTGGATATAAGAGAGGGTGGTGAAGTTGGTTTGCAAAAAGGAGAAACTTGCTAGTGCAAGTTTTGCAAAACCACACTTCTGGACAGGGAGTAGATGGCATCATTACATGGACCAAAAATGTTCCAAAGAGTGCATGCTCCTGGACTTAGGGGTTTTGCAGGGTTGGCTACAAGCATGAGAAAGCACAAGGTCACTAGAGCAAGGAAGGATGGGGTTGCAGTAGAAAACACTAGTCTGGTCCAGAATGAAAAAGAGGTTGATGAACTCAAATTTTCCAAAGGACATCACTATGTTTTTGCATAAAGATGGATGGCATGCTACTAATGACATCCCATAATTTTGGTGGAGGCTCTAGGGAAATATTTAAATGGGCTGTAGTGCAAAAATGCCCACTGGACCAGAGAATAAAAACATGTGTAACACTCATAATAAGCAATGAAATAATTTTATTATTACACAAAAGTGATCTAGGGGCATCACATGACATATCCAAATTTTGGTTGAAAAACTAGTTAAAGTTATCAACAGGTTGCAGTACAAACAGAGCTCCAAAAAAAATTAAAACAAGCCACTTTAATGATTAAAGCTCAGGGTGCAATAATTTAATAAATAAATCTACTGATTTAGAAATTGTTTTAATGATATGGCATAGAAGTCCAAAATTTTGGAAAGCTCCACCTGGGAAAGATAAAACTCATTAACATAAAAGGAAGAGTTTTCTTTCTGAAATCTACAGAAAAGTCCAGAATGCAAAAATTTAAAACTCCTGGCTAGATTTTAATATCAAAAACTTGGTTTAATTTTTGGGGTGTTACAATTACTAACCCCCTTAGAAAAAATCTCGTCCTCGAGATTTTCTATGGTTTGTAAAATGAAAATACTTTTACTAGATCAAAAGATCATTTTACACAAGCGGTAAAAAGAGGCTACAGTGAGAGGGCAATAAGTGGTGAATAACTACAGTGTGGGCACTGGCGTTGTGTGGAAAAATTCCACGTTCAGGACAACGAGTGATTTCTACGCGGGACGTAGTGAATTTAGAATAAATTCTAAATTCAACAATACGCTGGTCGTACCCGAGGGCATAGTGCTCCCTCTGGCTGACAGGTGGGACCGAGGCCCACTGTCAGTCTCTCCTTCTTCCTCTGGCTCTCTCTTCTTCCTCTCTCCCGCGTGCTTTCCCGGCTTTCTCCACCGGCGATGTCTAGCGCGTAGGGCATCTAGGCCGTACTGCGGTAGTGCACGGCGTGCTTGCTGCCGGTGCAGTGTGCACTCACATCGCGGGCCAGTGCGCTATCGGCACTGCTCGTGGATTCATCTCCGAACACCGGCGATCGGGCGATGAGCGGCGCTGGTGGACCTCGCCCACCGTACACCGATCTCGACCTATAAAACAACCGCTGTGCTCCTTCTTCATCTTCGCACCTGGCCTCGCTTCTCCTCCTTCTTCTCCTCCATTTCTGCTCACTGGAGCTCGAGACGAGGCTCCAATGGCGGAGACGGTGCCGGACTAGTACGTGATCCTGGTGTGTGCAGGGCTGGCGGTAGTGCTGGGGCTCTCTATGCTCCTGTGCGCGACGATCTAGGATGATTGTTGTGATGCTGCCGCTCGGGTGCTGGCTCTCTGCGGTGGCGGTGATCACGAGGATTAGGCATAATCCCGAGTGCTAACCGTTATCGGTGTGTTGTAGGTGGATAGTGTCTGGATGATTGTCTGCTAATCTCTAACTTGGCGGCATGTGGAGTGCTTAGAAGGGTGGTTGGTGAGATGCAACATGGTTGCGTGTATTGCAAGCAGTGTAAGAGTCCGAGTGGTTGTGGGTCTGCTGCCGTGGTGCTGCGCGAAATAAAACAAATAATCCATGCAGCGAGAGGATAAAAGATGTAGCAATTCTAGAAGAAGAAAATCTCATTCCAGGATTTTTCGCGATTACACAGGTTGCTCACGAAGAAAACCACTCACAAACGTAGAAACTAAATACTTGACTCGTCGCACAAATTCGAGGTACCATGCATAAGTTACAACATAATAATAAATGCTAAAATAACAAATACAACAGTGACGTCTAAAATGAGAATGGTAACTGGACAGGGTCTCGAGGAAAAGTCTCTGGTAGTGGAACACACTCCTCTTCTATCGGAGGGAGTGGGTTGACCAGACGATGTATGAGTCTCTCCGGATCGGGCCTCAGTGGTCTACCGATTGCAATCTGAGGATTCAGATCAGTGATATTCTAGAGATAATCCATCACTCGCTGGTTCAAATGCTCTTGAGCGATGATGTACTGGAAGAGGTTGGCCAGTACTGGGTCCCTCTCAATCCGCCCACCGGGGAAAGATGTAACTCCCCAGAGTGTTGCACGGCTCAGAAAGTAATAATATCCTTGCTCGCGGGCATAGGGCACTGCGGATCGAAGACGAGCAATCGCTTCGTTCGCAGCAGCCTCTATGGCCAAATGTGGGGTCGGCATAGATTTCCCCACGAAGGAAACCTCCGTTGGATCTTGGTTGGGGTCTACGGGAGGAATGTGTACTGCTGCCCAATATTCCGAGGTGGAAGGGGTGATTCTCGATTTGAACAGCTCGTACTGGGGTGGCTGGGTAGAACCCATGGTACTGCAGGTAAAGTCCCACAATATTTTGACAAAGCTACCTGGGGTTGCATCTGGGTTCTCCGATAAATACTAGGGCTCGGCATGGCAAGAAATGGTCGTGGGAGTGGTGCAAGAGGTGAAGGTTGCTGGGTAAGGTCACAAGGTGGCCTTCTTATATAGCATCTGGCTGGTTTATTTACCGTGGTGAAAGGTAATAAATCTGCCAGGTTAGCTCCAAAGGTCGGGGTCAGTGTCAGAGATATACATATCTCATAAAGAGACGTGTTACTGCGGGTGTCGTCGGGGTTGGTTTTTGGTAGCTGTGCCCGGAAAGATGTGCAACTATGCACTGACAAAATACGCAAGGTTACTTATAAAAACAGAGGCACAATGACAGGCTGCGATAATACACAAGATTACATGATTACAAAGCGGGGATACACTGAGACTCGGCACTACTCGCACAGCTTAGTCTACCTTGTTTACGTCTAAACGGGCGTGTCTGGTGGATGTCGAGGCTTCTCCACGTGTCTCACTGCTGGGATTAGTCGGAGATGGCGGACGAACTGCAGGGTCGGGGTAGCGATGATGACCATCGCGGGGATTGTTGGCCACAATCCCGTTGGAGTGTGCTCCCAAAAGGTGACGAAGCACTTCTGGGGTCATCAAGACACCTTGGCCGCTGGTTGGAGCTGACCTCAGGGTCTCGATCGGGTGTCCAAACAGCACGACTGGGTTGTCGGTGTCGGACTCGGCTTCCCTGCTTGCCGGGGCTCGGCGAACCAGCTATCCTCGAGCTGCGATCAGATCAATAGTGATTTGATCGAACAATGCCTCTAGTGCACTTACATAGCGCACTAGGTGCAACAATGCGGGATCCGTCTCATGATCTCCGTTGGCAACTTGGGGTGGTCTACCATACCCTTCACGCCTGGGGTAGTAGTAGAATGAGCGACAGTTAACTCTGGGCGACAACTGCCGGAGTTGAACTATAGCTTCTCGAGCGGCTAGCTGGATGGCTTGTGGCTCGAAGGAAGTTGTTCTTCCGGTGAACCTGTAGGGGCGTTCTGGCAACAAACCCCTACCGTAGATGTGCACAGTGGCCCGAAATTGGCGGTCTTCACCGCTCATGGGTCCTTGGTACACAACATATTCTGGGGGCTCTTCTAACGCGTAGGCACGACGGGTGAGGTTTGCGAGTATGGTCACGAAACCTCCAAGATTGGTTGCTGTGGTCTCATTGTGCACTATGGGACCAGGCATTGTGGTTAGGTTGGGGAAGAGGCTATGCTGGGCCGGTTTGAGGCTAGCGTGCCCTTTTTATAGAAAAGGGAACGGAGTCTTCCTTCACACGCTTGCGAATGAGACATTTTTGCCATCGGTCACCGGTATGGGAGTGATAGGCTAGGCTGATAGGTTGGGCACCAACTGCCAAAAGTGTCGGGATCACTGTGTGGCTATCTTGCACGGGAAGCTTGGCTAGGGTTTTGGTTATGGTCTGGTAGGTTGGTTTACCTAAGATATCCGACCTGGCTAAGATAGGATTAGCCAATGGTCAGCCTGGCTCTGGTACCAAGTCTGTGGGGACCGATTCTCCGGGTATTAATTTCCAGAAAATGGCCCTTGTGCTCACCAGCCCCAGGATAACTGTTAGCTGATGAGGCACCAACTTGATACAGAAATTCCAAGAAAAATACAAAATATGTACTACAAGACCATTCTGGCCTGTGAGTACAACAAATGGTTTCTAGTGGTTGATGGCGGAAGCGGTTTGTGGATCATCAGTGTCTATGGGACTCCATGTTTCCACAAGAACAGCTGACCAGGTTAACTCCTACCTTCGCGAGACTGCTATCACCGTTGCTTAAGTTCCGGGGCTGTCGGCGTGGTCGCTCCTCTCCGCGCGAGAAAATCTGGCCAAGACAATAGCCAGGGACAAGCCAGTGAGTACTTTGAATGTACTCGCAAACATTATGAACACCGGCATAAAATGACAGTGATGTGCTGAAAATATTATATGAACATGACGTCAGTCACCAATGATAAATAAAGCTCTGATGCGTATGATCATGTTAAATATGAATATGCAATAACATAGCAATATTAAAATTATGAAATAAATAATAAACATGCCACAGTCGGGCGTTTGAGTGACATCACATAAAGGGATTTAAAAGAAATGCCACAGTCGGGTGTCTGAGTGACACCACATAAAGGGCCTTAAAAGAAATGCCACAGTCGGGCGTCTGAGCGACACCACATATAGGGCTTTAAAAGAAATGCCACAGTCGGGCGTCTGAGCGAC
>NC_041381.1:118984619-119006850 GCF_002162155.2 Triticum dicoccoides
CTGAGCGACACCACGTAAAGGGCTTTAAAAGAAATGCCACAGTCGGGCGTCTGAGCGACACCACATAAAGGGCCTTAAAAGAAATGCCACAGTCGGGCGTCTGAGCGACACCACATACAGGGCTTTAAAAGAAATGCCACAGTCGGGCGTCTGAGCGACACCACATAAAGGGCTTTAAAAGAAATAAACATAGTGAATATCCCGGAGGTAGAACCATCCCAGAGATACTCGATGATAACAATAATATCACGGGTTAGTCAACAATAATAATAATCATCAGTATCACGAGTCACAAGTTGTGATTCCAGTCCTGGTTTAACATATTCACCTCCGAAGACCGACACTAAGACCGACACTTGACCTATCCCAGACTGTAATCCTTAACCACGGACACGGCTATTCGAATAGGTTTTAATCTCTGCAGAGGGTGTACTCTTTACCCACGAGTAACGGATTCCTATAGTCCATCGGGACTAATTCCGTCTACGGTCTTTTTGTTGGAAACACACCTAACTTGCACACACCAGCTTAACTCACATGTGTCTGGAATCACCCACAACACCTGTCAAGCAAAACTCTAAGTGGGGAGGCTACAACCTCGACGTAACATGGGATCACAAAATTTATACTGCGCGCAAAACTGGGGAGGCTACAACCGAAACACCCATGCTCCCGGACCCGTTGGCATGACTACCGGACGCCTCCAGTATCTTCCACAACGGCCTCTCTGTACGATGTGTGCTAGGAAAGGGGTTGACAACTTACTGAACCGTACCCTACTTATTGTAGGGATGAGTGGTAGTACGAAGCAAGTATGGGGGTTACTGGCACAAGATTCGATCTACGGTCGACTCAGGAGGTTGTAATATTTCCTGCATGATTAGCATAACAATGCATATATCTCAAACAACAGCTGGATACATCACACGACATACCCCTCATGCCATACCGGTCACGACCATCTCAACGGAGGGCTAGGGACAAGACCGTGTCTACCCAAGACAGAGGCCTTCCCGGCTACCCTTCCGGTATGCATGAAAGACGTATGACGGTGATTTCCATTACAAATCATGTCAACTTCATTAGCATAAACTCATTAATATGCACCCATGAATGGGATCACATCCTCACATAAAATGACGCATGCACGTGTCGGGGTGGTGTTATCACCGAGTCAACAACACACACAAAAAGTATTACACCAGGGTTCAGAATGCTTGCCTTCAGGTCATGAGAAGGAAGGGTGCATCCAAAACATCTTGAAATCTTCAAAAATCCTATTTAAAAGAATATATATGAATTAACACACAACACAAAACAACACTAAAAGTTGTTTTGAAATTTTTTCAAATAAATCTTAAAATAAACTAGACAATATTTGAAAGAGGTAGGAAAAGGAATTAATTCATTTGGAGCTGTATTTAAAAAGATACAGCCGGTCAAAGTTTGGTCAAAAATCTGATATTTAAAAATAAAAACAGATAAGAAAACACTTCGAAATATATGTACACATCGAAGGCGCATTTTGGAAATGCACTTCCACTTATCCAGCGTGGATTGTGCCTGCCACTGACAGTGGGCCCGCCCGGCCCACTGGTCATGTTTGACTAGTCCACTTCCCTCCTCTTCCTCCGCCCGAGAGAGGGGGCGGGACTCCGGCGACGCTCGCCAGCGAACAGCAGCACCGCTCGGCAAACGGAGGTCACCCGGGGGCTCAGGGGGTCGAGGCAATTACTCCGGTGGTGGTTTCGTCCTCTGGGGTGGACGGAGCTGCCGGCGGCAAGCTCCGCGGCGGACGGAGGTCGTCGGAAAAAGTGTGATTTCAACCGCGGTGAGTCCCGATCAAGACTGAGTAGGGGGACGGAGTCACGAGAGGGTGAGGGGGTTCCTGGTGGACAGAGTGGAGATCGGGAGGTCCTGGTGGCGCCGGAATGGCCTGGTTAGTGACGGCGGCTGGAGTTGCCGGAGAGGAAGGAGACGACCCTCTCCCATCGATTGATGGCTAAGGGGGCACGAGTGGGACGGTGTGAGGGTGCCTTCCTGCGGGTTTGAGCTCGGGGTCTCCTTATATAGGCGATGGAGGTCAGTTTGCGGCGGCCGTGGATAAGCTTGCCGGCGACCGCCGTTCTGTAGCTAGGGCGACGTGGCGGCGACGCGTGCTAGAGGACGGAGCTGTGGATGAGCACGCACTGCTCCAGGAGGCAGGTGGCAAGCGCTGGTGGCTTGGGCGGCGCCAACACGGCCGGGGCTGCAGGCATCCGCCAGCTAGCCGCCACGGCCGTCCTGACGGTGGCGCTGTGGGGTGCCAGGTTGGTCGGGGTGGTGTGGCGGTGCAGGGGAACACGGAGTGTTGGCTGGGACCGGTCACGGGCCGGATTGAGTGCGGGGCGTGACGCGGCGGCTCGGGCGCTCGTGGGTGCCAAACGCATGCTCTGGGCGCGCCCAGAGCACGCCCGGGACATGCTCGATGAAATGACAGGGCAGCCTAGAGGTCGCGGTTGAAGCTGGCAAGAGACATGACTAGTCTAAGGTTAGCAAGGGACTAAAGGGACATGGTGGATTGGTCAGGGGTTCGAGTTTTCTAAGTAAACTTGAAGTCATGCCAAATCTGGATGTGCATTCAGGGTGTTTGACAGAATGCCAAAGGCACCTAGGTAGTTCTTGGAGTGGCCAAAATCTCTAGATCAGTGTCTCTGTGGATGTAAGAGAGGGTGGTGAAGTTGGTTTGCAAAAAGGAGAAACTTGCTAGTGCAAGTTTTGCAAAACCACACTTCTGGACAGGGAGTAGATGGCATCATTACATGGACCAAAAATGTTCCAAAGAGTGCATGCTCCTGGATTTAGGGGTTTTGCAAGGTTGGCTACAAGCATGAGAAAGCACAAGGTCACTAGAGCAAGGAAGGATGGGGTTGCAGTAGAAAACACAAGTCTGGTCCAGAATGAAAAAGAGGTTGATGCACTCAAATTTTCCAAAGGACATCACTATGTTTTTGCATAAAGATTGATGACATGCTACTACTGATATCCCATAATTTTGGTGGAGGCTCTAGGGAAATATTTAAATGGGTTGTAGTGCAAAAATGCCCACTGGACCAGAGAAGAAAAACATGTATAACACTCATAATAAGCAATAAAATAATTTTATTATTACACAAAAGTGATCTAGGGGCCTCACATGACATCTCCAAATTTTGGTTGAAAAACTAGTAAAAGTTATCAACAGGTTGCAGTACAAACAGAGCTCCAAAAAAAGTTAAAACAAGACACTTTAATGATTAAAGCTCAGGGTGCAATAATTTAATAAATAAATCTACTGATTTAGAAATTGTTTTAATGAGATGGCATAGAAGTCCAAAATTTTAGAAAGCTCCACCTGGGAAAGATAAAACTCATTAACATAAAAGGAAGAGTTTTCTTTCTGAAATCCATAGAAAAGTCCAGAATGCAAAAATTTAAAACTCCTGGCAAGATTTTAATATCAAAAACTTGGTTAAATTTTTGGGGTGTTACATCATCTGGCGACTGGGATGCCAAAGACGCAAACATGGCAAGCTACTGCTTCCTTGTACAGCAACTCAGCGGATATTTCGAGGGGTGTGAATTCCTTCACATTCCAAGAAATGACAATGACCAAGCGGACGCCCTGGCACGAGTCGCCTCCACCCGTCAAGCAATAACATCTGGCGTCGCCCTTCAGCGCCTCCTCAAACCATCTATCAAACCTTTTCCAGAATCAGACTCCATTTTTATGCCAGCTCCCCCCCGAAGAAGTCGGATCCGACTCAAGAGCACCAGCAGACGGCACAAGAATCCTCACAGATGGCTCCAAAGCTACCGCAGTCAAAGCCGGCCCAGGGAGTTCAGAACCCGGCCCGGGGACTGCGACAGTCAGCCTGGGGACTTCAGAACTCAGCCTGGGGACTTCATCGACCCAACAGGCAGCCGCGGATCCCAGCCTGCTGTCTCCCAGCCCAGCCACCCTTGTCCAAGTCGCAATAGTGGCAATCAAAGAAGTAGCAGCACCCTCATGGGCCCAGCCCATCCTCAAGTTCCTAGTAACCAGGGAGCTGCCAGCTGACGAAATCCTGGCTCGGCAAGTGCAACACCGAGCGGAAGCTTATACCATAGTCAACAGAGAGCTGGTCAGGCGCAGTGTCACTGGTGTCTACCAACGTTGTGTCGAGGTAGAACAAGGCCAGGCAATTCTCAGAGACATCCATGAAGGCGAGTGTGGCCATCATGCGGCTTCAAGGGCACTCGTCGCCAAAGCCTTCCGACACGGATTCTTCTGGCCGGCTGCCCTGGAAGAGGCCAAAGAATTAGTCCAAAACTGCAAAGGGTGCCAGATGTTCCGTTCCAAGCCGCTCCAGCCGGCTTCGGCGCTCAAGACCATTCCCATCACCTGGCCCTTTGCGGTTTCGGGCCTGGACATGGTGGGACCATTCAAGACAGCACGAGGTGGCCTAACTCACCTACTTGTCATAGTGGACAAGTTCACCAAGTGGATAGAAGCAAAACCCATCAAGAAATTGAATGGTCCGACTGTAGTAACCTTCATCGCCGACATTACGACTCGGTACGGCATACCACATAGCATCATCACCGACAATGGCACAAATTTTGCCAAAGGAGCCTTGGCCCGTTTCTGCGCAACATAGGGCATCCGACTGGACTTAGCATCCGTCGCCCATCCACAGTCAAACGGCCAGGTAGAGCGAGCAAACGGCCTCATCCTATCCGGCATCAAGCCCCGCCTGGTTGAACCACTGGAGCGCTCGGCCGGCTGTTGGCTTGAGGAGCTACCAGCCGTCCCTTGGAGTCTACGCACGACTCCAAACAAGTCAACCGGCTTCACGCTTTTCTTCCTCGTCTACGGTGCTGAAGCCGTCATCCCGACGGACATAGAATTCGACTCCCCGCGAGTCACAATGTACACCGAGGAGGAAGCGGAAGAAGCACGTCAAGACGGCATCGATCTGCTGGAAGAGGGCCGGCTATTGGCACTCAGTCGGTCCGGCATCTACCAGCAGAGCCTGCGGCGATACTACAACAGGAAGGTCAAGCCAAGATCTTTTCAAGAGGGCGACCTTGTGCTCCGACTGATCCAGCGGACAGCCGGCCAGCACAAGCTGTCGGCACCTTGGGAAGGCCCCTTTATCATCAGCAAGGTGTTGGGCAATGGCTCCTACTACCTGATTGATGCCTAGAAGCCCCGAGCACGCAAGAGAGATGACTCTGGCAAAGAGTCGGAACGACCATGGAATGCAAACCTCCTTCGAAGATTTTACAGTTGATTCAGTATGTATCATGCTACCCCTTTGTATTAAAGTACCGAGACTTCAGGCCCCCCGAGACGAGCTCGGGGACTGCCCCCTTTTGATTATCTGTATGATAAGAATTATGCCTTCAAGTATGCTACTTCTTGCTATGCCACTTGGCGTCGGGTTCGACTAGTCGGCCCGGGGACTCACCGCCTGGCGCTATGAAATGTTTCCTGAAGTCGGACAAGTAGTGTGTGGCGCCTAAGCCATCTCCTGCCAGAAGCCGCAGCTCGCAGAGCGACTGTTTGGTGGGCAGGAGTAAGGATGAATGGGCGTCCACACGAAAAATGGCTAAGGACCCAAAACATCAACATAGCCTAAGCCGGTTTCCAGCCCCCCTTTTTTACAAGCCGACTCGTGAATATTCGTCTTACTGCTTTCTATCCAACTTGTTAAATAAACTCCAAGAAAGGCAAGTACTTGCTTTCCCCAAAATAGCCAGGCATTTGGCCCAGCCGCAATCCGCAGAGCGGTTTGCCGGCTGGCAAAGCGGCAACTAGGGGAAAGCGGCAAAGGAAAAAGCCAAAGGAGCAATGAGCAAGGAAAGATAGAACTCGGATCAATATTTACATAAGCATAGGCCCATTGGTCGAATCTTCAGACAGAAGTTTAAAATACACCCCGAGGGTGGAATTGTGCAAATTAACAAGTTCATCAAAGACTTTCTAGAATAGATAAATAAAGCCAGAAGGCAGCCTAAGGAGCAGCAGACGGGTTCGGAGGGTCGGAGGAGACAGCGGTGTCAGGCGTCGGGGGAGTCGGCTGGGCAGTCTCGGCTTGATCGCCGCCAGCGGCAGTCGGCCCGGTCGTACGCGGCTCGTTGCTAGAGGCACGGTCGAGCCGAGGCTGGTTGCCCGCTCCGCCCTCTGGCACCTCCGTCTCGCCTTCGTCCTCCACCTCGCCTTCTTCCTCGGTGCTGGAGTCAATCACCTCCGCCGAGTCCTCGCCATACTCCGGGTTCATCCCGAACCACTCTGGCGGCACCTCCTCGCCGCCTTCAGCCCGCTCGGGGACGAAGACACTGGTGTCCGTGTACTCGGCGATGGCCGCCGCACGCTCGACAAGGGCGCCCTCCACAGCCTCCAGCTCGGCTTGGGCCTCTGACCGGAACGCTGCCAAACGGTCCAGGTCCAGCCCCGGATACCATGCCTTGACGAACTCCAAGGCCCGGCGTGCTCCGGCCCGGGCCGAGGAACCCTTCCAGGCCTCAAGATGGCCGGCTGCGACCTCCAACCAGTCGGCAGTTCGGTTGGAGGTGCGCAGAGCTGGCATGTCAGGCCATAGGGCGGCAACTGCCTGGGCGCCGACACGTTGAAGCCGGCGCATCCGCCGGTGGGCCAGACGAAGACGGGCCTCGATGCTCAGAAGCTGCTCATCGACAGTCAAGGGAGCGTTGGCGGCAATCTCCTCGCCATTTGCCCTTCGCGCCTCACGATCAGCCTCGATGGCCAGAGGGACTGCCTGCGAGTGGCCAGGGAAGAAGTCTGCCAAGACAAAAAAGAAGCAAGTCGAAAAATCAGATGTTAGCCTAACACATAGTCAGGAAACTCAAAGAAAGAAAGCTCACCATCGACAATATCCTCAATCTCGTGGAAGCCGGAGGTCAGCATTGCCTCCTTGTCGGTCCAGGAGGAGCGCTCGCTCTCAAACTGGGCAAGAAGAGCAGCCTCCTTCTTCTCGGCCTCGTCCTGCGTCTTCTTGAGCAGCTCCTTCTGCTCGGCCAACTGCACAGTAAGCAGATCGCGCTCCGCAGCGAGCTTGCTGCACTCCTCCCCCTTGACACGCAAGGCGGTGTTAACTTCACCCAGCTGCTCCTGAAGAGTAGCGTTGGCCCCTGAAGAACGAAAGAAAGAGACAAATAAGTCGTCAGCAAAGAAGGTCGCCGGGAAGATCCGGCCCGACTGCTCAGCAGTCGGTCCGAATCTCGGGGACTACAGCCCGCGGGTGCAGCAGTGCGCCCCCGCGAAGAAAGAAGAACAAGAAAGGAGACGTCGAAGTCGCCAAGAAAGAAGGTCGCCGGAAAGATCCGGCCCGACTGCTCAGCAGCCGGCCCGAATCTCAGGGACTACAGTCCGCGGGTGCACCAGCGCGCCCCCGCAAAGAAGAGGGAAAGAACTTACTCCGGCTTTCCGTCAAGTCAGCAGTCTGCTTTCTCAACTCCTCAATATTGCGGTTGAAGGCAGTGGCGCGGAGGTTGTAATACTCCTGCAAACAACGATGTCAGACAAAATAAGTACTTGGAACTCGCCAGTTGTTTGCAGGAGTTTTTATGATGTACTTGGAACTCGCCGCCGCTAGTCTGACAACGATGTCAGCAGCCAGCCCGAAACTCGGGGACTACACCCAGTGGGTGCGCTGGCGCGCCCCCACAGAGAAAAACAAGAATCAAACAGAAGAAGGAAACGTACTCGGACGGCCATCCACGCTGCCAGATGCGCCCTGGTGCAAGTTTGAAGGGCGTCGCCTTCAGCGCGCAGCTTCGCCTGAACGTACAGAAGCGCTTGATTCAGCGGCCCAGTGCCGCCTCCGTGCAACCACCCGATGGGCGCGGCGCTTGTTGCCTCAGCGTCTAGGGCTGCCGAGCTGGCGGCGCCGGTCTCCCGAGGTCGCGGCACCGAGGTCGCCCTCTCAAGACAGCGGCGCACCAGCGAGGCGACTTGGAGAAGCAGCCTCCCCTCGGACTCGTCCGCGGTGGGCGGCTCCGGCGGACCCGCCGGCTGTTTGCCGTGCGATCTCCCAGACAGCGGTGGAGGCGGCGGTGGCGGCACGAGAGTATCCAACATGGAGGCCTCACCGCTCTCCTTCTCCACGACGGGGTTCTTGGTGCCGGCCTCTCCGGTCTGTCCCGTGAACTCTGGAGGCGGCGGTGCTGAGGACAGTGGGGGGACGAGCATCGCCCATTGGTGACGCGCGACCTCCTCGGCTCATCGTGTCATCGCAAGGGCGGCTTCGGCATCCTCTAGCTTCTTCTGGGCGGAGGCGGTCGCCTTCTCGGCCTCCGCCTTCTCCAGACGGTCAGCCTCCTCCTCGTCAAGCTTCTGCCGCGCATTTCGCTCCGTCACCTCCTGGAGGTCGGCGGCGGGGTCGACCCGCCGAGTATTGGCGGACGTCTCTGTCGACCCCATGACGGAGGGGACGGCGACTCTCTCAAGGGAAAGGGGGCCCCTGAAGAAGAATGGAAGGAGTATAAAAGAAGACTCGGACAAGATTCACCGAAGGAAAATAAAAAAGCATAAAAACTTACACAGAGACTAGCGGTGGCCTTCTCACTTCCCTACGGAAGCGGTTGGCCTTCGCGGCCGCCTCCTCCCGTTTGGTCGCGGCGGCCGCCCCCTTGAACTTCTTCAACTTGCCATCGGGCGCACTCGGCCGGCGTGACGCCTCTTCGCGCCTCCTTGGCCGGCCAGGCCGGCGGAGGAGCCGGCGCCAGACGAGCTGACCCTCGGCTGGTGGCACGGGGCGACTTCCCCTTCGGCGTCGCCATCAGGCCAGTCGGCGAAGGTGGCCGAGGGCCTGAAGCCGCCTACGGCTCCTCCTCCTCCGCCTTCGGCGTCGGCTTCCATCGCTGCCGCCCCCAAGTCGGGGTCGTTGACGTCGCTCTCCGCCCCCAAGCCCGAAGTCCACCGTCGGAAGAGTGAAACTGTTGAGGCCCCCAGATTAGTCACTCTCGGAGCCTCACCAGCTTCGGGGACTACTATCGGAGTAATGGGCCCCGGGTAGGCTAACCCGAGTCCCAGAACCTTACAAGACATCGGGGCGGGCCGTGCCCCTCAAAGCCGAGTCTCAGATGACGACTCCCAAATAAGCCGAGTCTCAGATGACGACTCCCAAATGAGCCGAGTCTCAGATGGCGACTCCCAGAGGAGCCGAGTCCCAGATGGCGACTCCCAGATAAGCCGAGTCTCAGATTGCAGCTCCCAGATGAGCCGACTCGTGGTCGGCGACTTCGGGAGGAGCCGACTATAGAGAGTCGTCCCACGACTTTATACTTGTTTCGATAGGCAAGGCGGGTACGACCACGGCGTGGCCGTCACCTCCTGCTTGTGAGGGACCAGCATGGCTACAGTGTGCCGTACCGCGGGAGATCTCCGGCGTGGCCTGGCACTGTTGCCATGCCAGCCCTGACCTCAGCCATAGTGAGCGGCGCACTGTGGCCACGATGGCCTACCTATACGGCTCAGAGACGGCGGACCCGCCGGACAGTGAGAACGTAGAAGACGGCGGATACGCCCTAAAGGCGGCCCCATGGGAGTCGGCTCCCCAGAGTCGGCCAGCCTCTCTTACGGGTCCCACGCCGCCATTAACTAGACAAGATGGGGAGCAACGACAGTGATCGCCCGATAGACGACAGCACTGTTGCCACGACCCAATGACCGAGCCTGCATCATCAGGAGCACGGCTACAGTGCCGGACTCGCTGGCGGGGCCCGCGAGTCGGCGGGCCCCAACAGTCGGCGGAGAAGACGGCGGCCTGTGAGACAAACGGCTGGGACCCGCGCCCAGCCGGATTACCATTGTATCCCCGGGGGGTAGGCCTATATAAACCCCCCGGGGCACCCATGCAAAGGGTTGGCGACCATTAGCTTTAGACCCGATCATATAGGAAGAAGAGGGCTAGCCTTGCCTCCTTCTACCTCCAGAATACAGCTCTAGGAGCAACCTTGTAGTCACTACGCCTTAGTGATCATGCGGAGACCCCGCAGAGCAGCAGTAGGGGTGTTATCTCCCCGGAGAGCCCCGAAGCTGGGTAAGATTCGCCGGCGTGCATGCCTTCGCCTAATCCCGTTTCCTGGCACCGGCGACGTTCTGCTCGCTCCCACCATGATAAGCCATCCTTTGGCATATGTCGCACCCAACCCCCGACAAAAGGTCAGAGAGTCCGTATAACTAACCGCCACAGCAAGCTCCGCGGGTCGTGCACGAGGCATTATATCAGGATCAGAGATACTCTGGCGCTTCTTGCTCTGTGGGAGAGTCTTAGGACAACGTATCAGTCCATCAGCAATGGCTTGAGAGCCATGGGACCTCCCGCCACTAGATATCATCACCAGCTCTGTATCAAAATGATCCTGGCTCGGGTTAAAGTCCTCCCCTTTCCTCATCTTCCCATCGTCTCTGTACTTCACAAGCTTGTGGTGGAAGGATATGTTGGTGAAGATCTCTGGATGATCTAGGTCAGACTTCCTGAATGCCTTGGCCTTCTTGTACGGGGCCATATGGGCCATGCCATAGAGGCCGAATAGATAAGGCACATGCTTCTTGTGGTAGTGCGCCTGAGAGAGAGGAACAAAATATTAGTTAATTAGGGCTCAAGCTAGCATTAAGAATGATATTACTATGTAAATAGGTCATTTTGGATCTAAGAAAGGTTATTATGTCATTTTCGACGAAAATAAGCTAAGTTTAGGTCATTTTGGAGCTAAGAAAGGTTATTATGTCATTTTCGAGGAAATAAGCTAAGTTTAGGTCATTTTGGAGCTAAGAAAGATTATTATGTCATTTTTGATCGAAGTATGCTAATTATGTCATTATTGAGCTATCAAAGGTAGTTATGCCATTTTTTAACTAACTAAAGCATATTAAGTCATTTTATAGAGCTATCTAAAGGTTATTATGTCATTTTAGAGCTAAATATGTCATTATTGAGCTATCCAAGGTAGTTATGCTATTTTTTAGCTAACTAAAGCATATTAAGTCATTCTTGAGCTATCGAAGGTAGTTATGCCATTTTTTAACTAACTAAAGCATATTAAGTCATTATAGAGCTATCTAAAGGTTATTATGTCATTTTAGAGCTGAATATGTCATTATTGAGCTATCCAAGGTAGTTATGCTATTTTTTAGCTAACTAAATCATATTAAGTCATTATTGAGCTATCCAAGGTAGTTATGCCATTTTAACTAACTAAAGCATATTAAGTCATTATTGAGCTAATTATGTCATTATTGAAGTATCCAAGGTAGTTATTATGTCATTTTAACTAACTAAGCATATTAAGTCATTTTGGAAAGGATAAATGCTACCATGAAGAATGAAATTGCATGAATCATGTGGCAAACCACATACCCAGTTATCCCCGTACTCAAACAAGTTGGAGCTCCCTCGATGGTGTGGCACACCTTCCATTTGGTCGTGCTTATCCTTGGCCCTTTGGTGTTCGAGTCGCCATTCAGGAGAGCACCACGCATCCACCAACGCCTCCCAATAGTCCATCTTATCGACACACCATCTCGGGGGCACCTAAGTGAGTCAAGAGAAATTTCAGCGCTACGAATCAAATCAGGAAAACTAAGTTCAAGGCCTTAAGAAAAGGTATAATTTAAGCGTTGCGACACTTCTTCTTGGCCCTCCTAATACCCTGAAAGGCGTAGTTGTCTTGAACGGCCTGCACCCGAGCCTCATGCCGTAAGTTCAGAAGTAGGCGCTTGCACTCGGCTTTGACAACCATAGCCGCGGCCTCCTGTTCTCCGTCTGAAACCCTGTAGAAGGTCTGCAATCATAGAAGACAACAATGATTAGTACAATCACTAGGTAGGTAGTGTTCATTTTTAGTTCTCTAAAGGATTACCCAAATACGACAGAACACAATGTCGGCCACCGTCTCACACGCGACATCGGCGACTGAGGGAGTCCCCGACTAGGGGGTGTCCGGATAGCCGAACTATCATCGTCGGCCGGACTCCAATACTATGAAGATACAAGATTGAAGACTTCATCCCGTGTCCGGATGGGACTTTCCTTGGCGTGGAAGGCAAGCTTGACGATACGAATATGTAGATCTCCTACCTTTGTAACCGACTCTGTGTAACCCTAGCCCTCTCTGGTGTCTATATAAACCGGATGGCTGTAGTCCATAGGACGAACAACAATCATACCATAGGCTAGCTTCTAGGGTTTAGCCTCCTTGATCTCGTGGTAGATCTACTCTTGTAACCCACATCATCAATATTAATCAAGCAGGACGTAGGGTTTTACCTCCATCAAGAGGGCCCGAACCTGGGTAAAAACATTGTGTCCCTCGTCTCCTGTTACCATCCGCCTAGACGCACAGTTCGGGACCCCCTACCCGAGATCCGCCGGTTTTGACACCGACATTGGTGCTTTCATTGAGAGTTCCTCCGTGTCGTCACCGATAGGCTCGATGGCTTCTTCGATCATCATCAATGACGCAGTCCAGGGGGAGACCTTCCTCCCCGGACAGATCTTCGTATTCGGCGGCTTTGCACTGCGGGCCAATTCGCTTGGCCAACTGGAGCAGATCGAAAGCTACGCCCCCAGCCGTCAGGTCAGATTTGGAAGTTTGAACTTCACGGCTGACATCCGCGGGGACTTGATCTTCGACGGATTCGAGCCGCAGCTGAGCGTGCCGCACTGTCACGTCGGGCATGATTTAGCTCTGCCGCCGGACAGTATCCTGGAGGCCGCACTTGAGCCTGCTCCGATCCTCAATTCGGAGCCGGCCGCATAGATCGAGGATGGATGCCTAGACACCGCCTCGGGGGCTGCAACCTCTATGGCGATAGAGCCGAACACTGACTTTGTCCCTCATAAAGCTCGTGACTCCAAGGTGCCGGACTCCTCGCCGGACACCGAACCTCCCGCCCCCGCCCTGATCGAATCCGATTGGGCGGCGATCACAGAGTTCACCGCAGCGGACGTCTTTCAACACTCATCTTTCGGCGACATCTTGAATTCGCTAAAATATCTCTCGTTATCAGGAAAGCCCTGGCCGGACTGCGGTCAAGACGGTTGGGACGCAGACGACGAAGAAATTCAAAGCCCACCCACCACCCACTTGGTAGCCGCTATCGATGATTAAACGACATGCTAGACTACGACTCCGAGGACATCGACGGTATGGACGACGATGCCGGAGACGACCAAGAACCAGCGCCCACTGGGCACTGGACAGCCACCTCATCGTATGACATATACATGGTGGATATCCCAAAAGATGGGAATGGCGAAGGAACAGAGGAAGATGACCCCTCCAAAAAGCAGCCCAAGCGCCGGTGTCAGCGGCGCCGCTCTAAATCCCGCCACAGCAAGAATGAAGACTCCAGCACCGGAGACAACAATACACCAGACAGTGCCGAAGAGAACCCGCTCCAGCAAGATGCAGTGCTGGAGGACGGAGACGCCAGCCCTTATGAAGGAGCGGCAGAAGAAGAGGCAGAGGATTATACGCCTCCCTTCGGAGACGAAGCAAGCCTCGACGATGATGAATTCGTCGTGCCTGAGAATCCCGTCGAACAAGAGCGTTTTAAATGCAGGCTTATGGCCACAGCGAACAGCCTCAAGAAAAAGTAGCAACAGCTTAGAGCTGATCAGGATCTGCTAGCCGACAGATGGACTGAAGTCCTCGCGGCCGAAGAGCATGAGCTCGAACGCCCCTCCAAAAGCTACCCTCAACGCAAGCTGCTCCCCCGATTAGAGGAGGAGGCTTACGAACCCGCATCACCAGGAGACAATACGGCTAACCGACCACCCCGTGGTCGTGACAGAGTGGCCTCTAGGCCCTTCAGCAGACCCGTACCCCGGCATTGCTCGAAAAGCACACGGACACAGGGGAAAACTCCGGACTTGCGAGATATATTGGAGGATAAGGCAAGACAATCAAGATCGATCTATGGATCGCGTGGGCGTCCCATGATACGTGACGATAATCGTCGCGCCGGACACAGTAAGTCCGGCCGGGCCGAACAAAGTAGGCCAAGCTCCCTTGAGCTCCGTCGTGATATCGCCCAGTACAGAGGCGCCGCACACCCACTATGCTTCACAAATGAAGTAATGGATCATCAAATCCCCGAAGGGTTTAAACCCGTCAATATCGAATCCTACGATGGCACAACAGACCCCGCGGTTTGGATCAAAGACTATCTTCTTCACATCCACATGGCCCGCGGTGACGATCTTCACGCCATCAAATACCTCCCCCTCAAGCTTAAAGGACCAGCCCGGCATTGGCTCAACAGCTTGCCAGCAGAGTCAATTGGGAGTTGGGAGGACCTGGATTCCGCATTCCTCGATAACTTCCAGGGCACTTATGTGCGACCACCAGACGCTGATGACCTAAGCCACATAATTCACCAGCCAGACGAATCGGCCAGGCAATTCTGGACACGGTTCTTAACCAAGAAAAATCAAATCGTCGACTGTCCGTATGCGGAGGCCCTTGCGGCCTTCAAGCATAACATCCGCGATGAGTGGCTTGCCCGACACCTGGGATAGGAAAAGCCGAAATCCATGGCAGCCCTCACATCACTCATGACCCGCTTCTGCGCGGGTGAGGACAGCTGGCTAGCACGCAGCAACAACCTCAGCAAAAATTCTGGCAGTCCGGACTTCAAGGACCGAAATGGCAGGCCGCGTCGCAACAAAAACAAACGCCGCATTAACGGTGATCATACTGAGGATACGTCAGTCAATGCCGGATTCAGAGGCTCTAAACCCGGTCAGCGGAAAAAGCCATTCAAAAGAACTACTCCGGGTCCGTCCAATTTGGACCGAATACTCGACCGCTTGTGCCAGATACACGGCACCCCCGAAAAGCCAGCTAACCACACCAACAGGGACTGTTGGGTATTCAAGCAGGCAGGCAAGTTAGTTGCCGAAAACAATGACAAGGGGCTGCATAGCGATGACGAGGACGAGACCCAACCGCCGAACAATAGAGGACAAAAGGGTTTCCCCCCATAGGTGCGGACGGTGAACATGATATACGCAACGCACATACCCAAAAGGGAGCGGAAGCGTGCACTTAGGGATGTCTACGCGATGGAGCCAGTTGCCCCGAAGTTCAATCCATTGTCCTCCTACCCGATCACTTTTGACCGAAGGGACCACCCCACCAGCATCCGCCATGGCGGATTCGCCGCACTGGTCTTAGAGCCAATCGTTGATGGATTTCACCTAACCAGAGTCTTGATGGACGGCGGCAGCAGCCTGAACCTGCTTTACCAGGATACAGTGCGCAAAATGGGCATAGACCCCTCAAGGATTAAACCTACCAAAATGACCTTTAAAGGCGTCATACCAGGTGTAGAAGCCAATTGTACAGGCTCAATTACACTGGAAGTGGTCTTCGGATCCCCGGATAACTTCCGAAGCGAGGAGTTAATCTTCGAAATAGTCCCGTTCCGCAGCGGCTATCATGCCTTGCTCGGACGGACCGCGTTTGCAAAGTTCAACGCGGTGCCGCACTATGCATACCTCAAACTCAAGATGCCAGGCCCTCGAGGAGTCATCACGGTCAACGGAAACACTAAACGTTCTCTCCGCATGGAGGAACATACAGCGGCTCTCGCGGCAGAAGTGCAATGCAGACTCTTAAGGCAATTCTCGAGTCCGGCCTTTAAGCGGCCGGACACAGCTAAGCGCGCCTGGAGTAACTTACAATAAGACCACCTGGCATGTTCTGAGCACGCGTAGCAGTGCGGCCCCAACCCCAGCTCCTGCGAAATGTTAAAGCAGGTCCTTCGCGTACACCATTACGCTCTGAAGATACCGTGGGCATGGGGAGAGGGGCACGACCACGATAAACCCAGACTACGGCTCAACCACACCAGGGGCTCTCAAGTGTGTCGTTCTTTTTTCTTTTCTTTTTACCTTTTATTTTTTACCCACAGGACTCCGTTTGTCAGAGGCCCTGTCCGGCAGCAGATCTGCCGAACTCACGATGCAACAGCCAGGAAAGGATAAAGGCTACAACGAATATACAGGTGGTCTCCGTTACGAGCATTTTTATACACCAATCTGCAGCCTACCCCTGGAGGGGGACATGTTTAACAGTCCCATACCTTGCTTATCGCACTATTTGTATCATTCTGCATTCGTAGCAGCACTTATTGAATAAAACAATGCAGCACCTTTTTGCTTATAATTGCATTTCCTTTTCATACATATGTTCATCCACGGCATATTGTTTCCGTACACTTTGGTACGGCTAATACACACCAGGGGCTTATGTTCCCCGCATTATGGTGTGCTGAGTCCGAACACTTTCACAAGTGTGGCACCCCGAACTTATAGCACTATATGCATCGGCTGCGAATCATGTCTTGGGTCAATAGTTGGATTTGCCCGGCTCCCATGTTTTGGTACCTTACGTTCCGTTATATCGGCTAAGGTAGCATTGGGAGAACCAGTGCGATTGCGCCCCAGTTGAGCTGGGTTAACGCCTCAGTGGAGAAAGCTAGAACTGACCGTCATGATGAGGCGAGAGCCGGTCGCTTTTCGAGAGGTTTTTGCGAGTCCTTAAAGACTTATGCTGCTTAGAGCGAGGAGCCGGATACTGTCTGGCCAACGCATGGATAGCGCCCCAAATTCGGCCTTCTGAAGACTAGGGGCTTCGCCGAAATTTAAAATTATAGAATTCTATGGCTAAGTGAGAGTGTTCAAGCATTATAAGTCCAGTTGCCTTGTTCGCTGTGTCGAGCGCCGCGCTAGCTGGACCCAAAAATGGGAACAAGAGCGCTCGAGTTTATCCCGAACACCCCAGCACTCGTGCCATGGGGGCTGAAGCCGACGACTTGCCATCTCTCAGATTTGATAAACAGCCGCACAGAAGGTAATATTTTAAATTAACAAGCGTTGCTTAGCGCATATGAACCAAGTTTTCAGCGCACAGGATAACAAAATGCGAGTCTACTCAAATATTACATCTTTGGAGCACTCACCCGCAATAGTGCGGGCGCCCTTCAGCACACTCTTATAGTACATCTCAGGCGTGCAATGCTCCTTGCCCTCTAGTGGGGGGTCCATCACAAGCTTCTGGGCATCCATCTTGCCCCAGTGCACCTTTGCGCGGGCAAGGGCCCGACGGGCACCCTCAATACAGGCGGAGTGCTTGATAACTTCAACCCACGGGAACGCATCCACCAGCCGCCGCACCAGGCCGAAGTAGCTCCCAGGCATAGCCTCCTCAGGCCACAGCCGAACTATGAGGCCCTTCATGGCCTATTCGGCCGCCTTGTGGAGCTCGACCAGCTGCTTCAGCTGGTCGCTAAGGGGCACCGGATGTCCGGCCTTAGCATACTGAGACCAGAAGACCTTCTCCGTCGAGCTCCCCTCCTCGGCCCGGTAGAATGCGGCAGCATCGGACACGCTGCAAGGAAGATCTGCGAACGCTCCTGGAGAGCTCCGAATTCGGGTAAGCGACAGGTAAGTAACACTCACATGCTTACTTTGCATGAAAAATGTCTTACCCGCTGCTATTTTCTTCACCGCCTCAATCTCCTGGAGGGCCTTGTAGGCTTCGGCCTTAGCGGCTTTGGCACTCTCAAGAGCCGTTGCAAGCTCAGACTCTCGAGTCTTCGAGTCACGCTCCAAGCTCTCATGTTTTTTCACGAGATCCTGGAGCTCTTGCTGTACCTCCGCCACCCGCGCCTCCTGCCTCTCTCGCTCGGTGCGCTCCGGGCCGCATTGCGTTCGGCTGCGGCCACCGCCTCCTTCAGGGTCGCCACCTCGTTAGTGGCCCCTGCAATACCCAAGTTATCCTTGTCATTTTTCTTGCAACCAAATCCTTTTCTGTAAGGTACAATTTTCATAAGGTATTACTCACCTTCTTTTTCCTCGAGCCTCTTCTTGGCACGGCCGAGCTTGTTCTTGGACCGCTCGAGGTTTTCCTTCAAAGTATTGACCTCCGCAGTCAGTGCGGTGGAGGTCAGCAGCATAGCCTGCAATAACATATTGACATATTTTCATGCCTCCTGCGTTTATCTTTCTAAAGATCCTCAGTGCGGCTTTTCTTTCCGAACACCGAACCGAGCATCAGGGGCTACTGTCTATGCGGTTCCATTGTACATATATTGAAATTCTTACCTCAAAGCATGTTGGAAGGCTGCTGTAGGCTTCGGTCAGCCCGCTCTTGGCGAGCTGAACCTTCTGAATCACCGCACTCATAACAGTGCGGTGTTCCTCTTTGATGGAGGCGCCGTTGAGCGCCTCCAGCAAATTGTCCGGCACCTCCGGTTGGACGGAGGCAGCCGGCATCGCGGTCTTGCCCTTCTTACGAAGGGGTAGCCCGCCAGACTCCGGAGCCACTTTGGCCTCCGGGGCTGAGTCCGGTGCAAAGTCCGGGAGGTTGTCCTGCGACACCTCCGGGGCCTCCTCCTCCTGGTAGGTCCCTTCCTGGGACCCCACCTCGGCGTCATCCGTGGCACGAGGGGTGGAGGCAGTCGGAAGGGAATCCATATCCGACGCACCCAAGGACCCGCTCGACGAAACGGGAAGATCATCCTTGGGCGGACTGCAGGGTTGTATGCGGCATTAGAAAGACATTATGTGGCGAAAAGAAAAAACCTTGAAGTTATTCGGGAGTCTGGATAGTTACGATCTCGCCAGGGGCTTGGCCCTTGGAGGCCAGTCCTCATCGTCGTCACTGGTGTTGGCGGAGCGGTCCGGGGGATGAGTTTTTCCCTTCTTGGACCCTTCGGCCTCCCTTGTTGGGGAGGCCTTCCTTTTCTTCCCTCCCCCCGCTGGGGGAGAGGCTTTCTTCTCCTCCTCGCCTTGGTGGGAGGAGTCGGCCTCGGATTCATCATCCGATAGCACCTAAAAACGGGAACTCTTCCGAGTCCACGTCGCCTTCTTCTTGGCCTTCTTCTCCGGCACCACGTGGGGTGCCGGAGCCAGCATCCCCGTTAGGCGGGCATCCGCTGGGTCCTCTGGCAATGGGGCCAGACAGATAGTCCGTTCGGCCTTTGCTAGCCAGTCCTGTCAAAGGTAAAGGGAGTTTAGATCCCGCATAGAGTCAAACTATGGAAAACAAGTGGAAAAATCACTTACCTCGTCAGCCGGACGCTGCGAGCGGAATCCGCGATCTTCGGTAGCGGATGCAGGAGCTTCGGCACCCTTGAACAACACCTTCCAGACATCTTCGTACGTAGTGTCGAAGAGCCTGCTCAGGGTCTGGTGCTGCGCCGGATCGAACTCCCACATGTTGAAACCCCGTCGTTGGCACGGGAGAATCCGGCAGATGAGCATGACCTGGACTACGTTGACAAGCTTGAGCTTCTTGTCCACCAGGTTCTGGATACAGGCTTGGAGTCCGGTCAGCTCCTCCGAATTCCCCCAGATCAGGCCACTCTCTTTCCAGGAGGTGAGCCGTGTAGGGATGCCGGATCTGAATTCGGGGGCCACTGCCCCATCTGCGTCATGCGGCTCGGTGATGTAGAACCACCCCGATTGCCACCCCTTGATGGTTTCCACGAAAGTGTCTTCCAGCCACGTAACATGGGACATCCTGCCCACCATGGCGCCTCCGCACTCCGCTTGGCTGCCCTTCACAACCTTCGGCTTGACAATGAAGGTCTTGAGCCACAAGCCGAAGTGGGGTGGATGTAGAGGAAGGCCTCGCACACGACGATAAACGCCGAGATGTTGAGGATGAAATTCGGGGCCAGATCATGGAAATCTAGGCCGTAGTAGAACATGAGCCCCCGGACAAAGGGATGGAGCGGGAAGCCTAGTCTGCGGAGGAAATGGGGAAGGAATACTACCCTCTCATGGGGCTTGGGGGTGGGGATGAGCTCTCCCTCGATGGGGAGCCGGTGCGCGATGTCGCTGGACAAGTATCCGGCGTTGCGCAGCTTCTGGATCTGCCCCTCCGTGACGGAGGAGGCCATCCACTTGCCTCCTGCTCCGGACATAGTTGGAGAAGGTTGAGGTGAGATGTGCGGGCTTGGGCGCTGGAGCTCGAGTTCGCAGAGATGGATAAGCCAAGGAGGAAGAAGGCACAGGTAAAAAGGTTGGATCTTCATCCCCTTATACGGGCGGACAGAAACACGCGTCCCCACCGGCCTGGTAAAACTCCCTTATCTCCCAAGCGTCACAATCAATGGCGCGGTTGGGTTACCCATGCCCGTATTGATGGGAATCCCGGAATAAGGGGAACACGATATCTACTCCGACAAGATGTGCCAAGGAAACCGCCTCGCTAAACGCGCTGAGGTGGAACAATAAAAACAATTCGAGTAAAGGCTTGGAAGTGGTGTGACATCACACCACAGAATACGTCAGTAGATTGATCTTGTGTAATATTATTCTCTCTACGGTGGTATGTGGAATTTATTTTTGTAGAGCCGGACACTATCCCGGTGTTCACAATCTTCTATAAATTATTCGGAGGAGGAACCCACCTTGCAATGCCGAAGACAATATGCGCGCCGGACTCGTCGTCATTGAAGCCTGGTTCAGGGGCTACTGAGCGAGTCCCGGACTAGGGGGTGTCCGGATAGCCGAACTATCATCGTCGGCCGGACTCCAATACTATGAAGATACAAGATTGAAGACTTCGTCCCATGTCCAGATGGGACTTTCCTTGGCGTGGAAGGCAAGCTTGGTGATACGGATATGTAGATCTCCTACCTTTGTAACCGACTCTGTGTAGCCCTAGCCCTCTCCGGTGTCTATATAAACCGGATGGCTGTAGTCCATAGGACGAACAGCAATCATACCATAGGCTAGCTTCTAGGGTTTAGCCTCCTTGATCTCGTGGTAGATCTACTCTTGTAACCCACATCATCAATATTAAGCAAGCAGGACGTAGGGTTTTACCTCCATCAAGAGGGCAAGAACCTGGGTAAAAACATCGTGTCCCTCGTCTCCTGTTACCATCCGCCTAGACGCACAGTTCGGGACCCCCTACCCGAGAACCGCCGGTTTTGACAGCGACCATCTCCCCTGGAGGGGTTGGGGCAATAGAGTACATCTCCTAGCTCAGTGCTAGATGTGTAACCTGGCCCTCACCGGGTATCATGACCTACCCAGGGAAGTGCTGCCGGCAAAGTGTGACAAGGACCTAGTTGGGCCTGCAGACACTATGGTCACGGGGGTAATCCCAGCCCCTCCAGTATGACAAGCCAAACGCATTAGATGTTAATTTGAAGGAATGTGAAGGAAAAAAGTTAAAAGATAGTAAAAGCACTTACTTCAACCCTTTAGGCGCAATCAACCACCTCTGGTCAGCGGTCGTCGGCACGGGAGGGAGCTTTGTACCGCCATACTTGTAGACCTCCTTGCCCTTCTCAACCATCTCGTCCTCACTGTAGCTATCATCTGAAAAGGTGTCCTCGCTACCATCATCCGAGCCACTAGCCTCCGGAGTCTCCTGGGAAGAAGACATTGGTACCGGAGTCTCGTGGGAAGAAGACGGTGGGACTGGAGTCTCATGGGAAGAAGACAGTGGGGCCGGAGTCTTCTGGGACGAAGACCGCGTGACCGAAGTCTTCTGGGATGAAGACCCCGTGAGCGGAGCCTTCTGGGACGAAGACTCTAGGACCGGACTCACGTGGGCCAAAGGATCGGCGACCCGAGTCTGGTGGGGCGAAGGATCAGCGACCGGAGGTTCATGGACCAGAATCCGAGACGGGTCCACGTCAGACAGAGCAGTCCTATGGTCGGGTGAATCAGCTGAGGGTGGCGGCAAGGAAGGCGTAGCAGCCTTCCTACCTCTCCCGCTGCCACGTCCACCTCTATCAGCCTTCTTCGTCCTCCCCCAACCTCTCCCAACCGAAGTAGAAGCGTCCACCGCAGTTGTCTGCATACTATCTAGCAGCGCTATCCGGAGGGGTTGGGGTGGAATAATGGAACCACCCCTCCCAGCAGCGCTCGCAGGAGGCTCGGGGCGCTCTGGACCCTTGCCCACCATCCTATGAACACCTGGAATGACAAAAAGTAAACGAAATTAGTACAACATAAAAAAATGGATACCTGACATGAACGTAATAATATGTATATAATTTAAGTGTATCATCATGATGAACATTATAAAAATACACCCGAACAACACAAATATATATGATGTTTTTGTATCATCATCATGTCCGGGGTCGATCGGGGTGTCAGGATGTCAGGATGTCGGGGTCGGGGTGTGCTGTGAGGTGTCGGGGCGTGGTGTTGGGGTGTGGTGT
>NC_041381.1:119008241-119060849 GCF_002162155.2 Triticum dicoccoides
GGCGCGGGCCGGTGTGGGCGGGGCGGTGGGGCGGTGGGGGTGCGGTGGAGGTCGGGGCGCCACACGGGAGGGGTGTGTGGCGGTCGGCTATGGCAGACGGGGTCGGCGGCGGCGCGGTTGTGGGTTGGGAAGGGAACAAGAGCGAGAGAGTGGAGAGAAGAGATAGAGGATGGGGGCGGGACGGCCGTTAATGTACCCGCCTCTTTGACGTCCGCCAATGGTCGGCAAACATTCTTTGTCGTACGCATGCGGACGACAAAGAGGTGGGGCTGGTGGGCTTGGGTTGGTTACAAAATAACTGGACCCACCAACCTCTTGGCCGTCCGCTAGCTGACGGCATAGTTTCTTTGTCGTCAGCCAGCGGACGGCAAAGAGTTGGCTGATGGCAAACACCTTGTTTGCCATCAGCCATTTCTTTGTCGTCCGTTTCCTTGTAGCTGACGGCAAAGACCTTCTTTGCCGTCCGCCAACGGACGCCAAATAAGCTAATTCCAGTAGTGGTGGGGGGCGCGTGGCCAGCCCCTTGTGGCCCTTCCTCTCTCCCCACTAAGGCCCATGAAGGCCCATTAGTTCCCACGGGGGTTCCGATAACCCTCCGGCACTCCGATAATTATCCAGTACCTCTTGGAACTCATCCGGTGTCCGAATAACATCATCCAATATACCAATCTTTATGTCTCGACCATTTTGAGACTCCTCATAATGCCGTGATCTCATCCGGGACTTCGAACAATCTTTGGTCATCAAATCACAAAACTCATAATTCAAATTGCCATCGAACGTTAAAAGTGTGGACCCTACGGGTTCGAGAACTATGTAGACATGACCGAGACACATCGCCGGTCAATAACCAATAGCGGAACCTGGATGCTCATATTGGCTCCTACATATTCTATGAAGATCATTATTGGTCAAACCGCATATCAACATACATTGTTCCCTTTGTCATTTGTATGTTACTTGCCCGAGATTCGATCATCAGTATCATCATACCTAGTTCAATCTCGTTACCGGCAAGTCTACTCGTTCCGTAATGCATCATCCCACAACTAACTCATTAGTTACATTGCTTGCAAGCCTTATAGGGATGTTCATTACCGAGAGGGCCCAGAGATACCTCTCTGATACACGGAGTGACAAATGCTAATCTTGATCTATGCCAACTCAACAAACACCATCAGAGACACCTATAGAGCATCTTTATAATCACCTAGTTACGTTGTGACGTTTGATAGCACACAAGGTGTTCCTTCGGTATTCGGGAGTTGCATAATCTCATAGTCAGAGGAACATGTATAAGTCATGATGAAAGCAATAGCAATAAAACTAAATGATCATTAATGCTAAGCTAACGAATGGGTCTAGTCCATCACATCATTCTCTAATGATGTGATCCTATTCATCAAATGACAACACATGTCTATGCCTAGGAAACTTAACCATCTTTGATTAATGAACTAGTCAAGTAGAGGCATACTAGGGACACTCAGTTTTGTCTATGTATTTACACATTGTCGATGGAAAGCGACACCTATGGGATCACTGGAATCCCTTCTACGGTTAGCGGGCTGTCAGGACCCCGACTCAATGCCACATCGATCTAGCATGTAACGCCTCATATCACTTTGCGGCCTCACGCACGGTATCCCCACGGGTGTCGCCTTACCTTTGCCCGGGACCGTTTGCGCATTTTGGCACACGTATATGATGGTGTCGCTAGCATCCATATGATAAAGAGCCCGGGCTGACATGGCTAGTCGTAAACCCAAGGTGGCACTAACTTATAGGGACAAGCATCCATGACCCAGCATCGAACGTGTCGGTCATCAACGAGTGAATCCAGGCTGTAGCACTGGGCAAACAGGACTCCGGTGAACCGGGCTGTAGCGGGCTAGCAGGACTCCGGTATTCATCGCGTGACATTTCCCCGAAGGGACAGACACAGGATCGAAGAAGGACACATGCCGGCCTGCCTAAGTGTTCCGGAGTAGTAGCAAGCTACCAGGGCTCAGTGGAAGCACTAGGAGACATTTCCCGGTAAGAGAGGCTACTAAGAATAAACAACTAGATAGTCAGATCCCACACATAGCAATACACATTACACGTACGCATAACATGCAAGTATGTGCTGTACAACATGGCATCACAGCATAACTCAATAATCATATAGATAAAGGCTCAGAAGAGCCATCATTGCATTTATTGCAAACAGGGGTCACAAAACCCATCATACAGAGCATACAAGCAACACGCGGAAGCATTACATGTCTGGGTACAGACATCTACAAATGAAAAAGGCTGAAGAGCCTGACTATCTACAACATCCGATCAAGATCGTAGCTGAGGTACTAGCTACTAGTCGAAGTCCACGAGAACACTAGTAAGACAGAAGTCTCTGCTGCAAAAGCATAAATAAAGCAACATGAGTACAAAGGTACTCAGCAAGACTTACATCAGATCCTATCATACATGCATTTGTATCAAGAGGGTAATGTGGGGTTTAGTTGCAGCAAGCCAGCTTTGACTCTGTGGCTATCCTGTTCTACGACTACCAGAAACTCTGGAGGTGAAACAACGTACACGAGTCCACTAATCACCATACAATACACTACTATGGGTTCATTCCCGTCTCCCTACGAGAAGGCCATCCATAGCACTCACACATGTCTTGAGCATTTTAGAGTATCCACTTCAAGTTGTCTATGTACCATGTAAGCATCCAAGAAGTCCATAACCGCGGACCCGGCTATTCGAATAGATCATGTTAACCCTGCAGGGGTGTACTTCTTCACACACGCTCTCGCCACTTACCGCCATGTACACGTCATGTATCTCGGCAACCTTCAAGCGGAAGCCTGGCGAGGGTGTCGGCCACGACCTGACTAACCACACAAGACTCTAGTCCAGGTTTATCGCCTATTCGGGTTCCATCCGCAAGGAGATCCAGCCGGGGTGTTGCTTACGGCCCCAAACGATGTGTACAGGGTTCCCGAGCCCACCATCCGGGTGCCACTCGGTACACCAGGCCACGTGTGCCTATTCTGTCCCAAGCCCACCCTGCCGGGTGCCACTTGGTAGAAAAATAGCACTACCTACAAACACCAGAAACTAGTTGCGACTCCTGGACAGAGATCAAGTCGGTTAATAAGTCGAGAGGGCTTGGAGCGCCCGGAGCCCAATGTGTGGTAGTATCGAGTCATTGGACAACATACATAGAACTCGGTGCTTAAGGACGGTTCCAGTGAGACAACCCACCATGTACTCCTACATGGCCTCTCACCGCTACCTTTACCAAATCGTGTTCACACACTTAACTCTCAGCATCAGAACATATCGTAACACTCCAATTCATTCCCAATGAATCAGACCTGACACAACTCTAAGCAATAGCAGGCATAGCATGGTAGGAACACAACAATGGCTTCAATCGACTCCTACACATGCTAGTGGGTTTCAACTATTTACTGTGGCAATGACAGGTCATGCAGAGGGATGGGTTCAACTACCGCAGCACAAAGTAGCAGATGAATCGTTGTTGTCCTAATGCAATAACTGAGAGCAGGAGTGAGAGAGTAGGGTTTTATCGAAATGAACAAGGGGGTTTTCTTGCCTGGTAAATCAACAGAGGAGGCACTGCTTCACAGACAGGTACTCTGGAACGGACTCCGGAGCAGGACCTATCGAGAAGGAACAGTGTCGGCAATCAATGCACAAACATATGCAACAATATGATGCATGAACATGGCATGTAGATGTGATGCTGTTTGAGCTAATGTAACTAGTAATCATTTGGTTTGAAGTCCATTTGAACCAAAGGTTCAAATGCATCTCCAAATTAAGCTCCTACATATGCCATAATGTGTTTCCTCATATTCAGCATGTATAAGTTGGTTTGTCATGCATGAAACTAGTACAGATGGAAAGATTGCATTTTTCTGATAATTTTTCATATATAAATTATTTTAATCTGAGCTACGGTTGAATTGTTATGAATTTTTGAAGTTTAAATCAATTTCTGGAATTTCCTGATTTAAATTAAATCCAGAAATATGTATATTGCGCCAGCATGACGTCAGCACGACGTCAGCGGTCAATTGCGGCTGGCTGGGGTCAAACCTGACGTGTGGGACCCACACGTCAGTGACAGGGGGGTTAAACAGGGGTTAATTTAATCCTAATTAGAAGTTAGTGGCGCTGGGGCCCACTGTCAGTGTCAGGGTTAATTAACAGAGGTTGATTAGATTTAAACTAATCCTAAACCCGAATTAGCAGGGACGGGCCCCACTGTCATTGAGCCAGGGGAGGTCAAACCCCCTGGTCAACCGGGGCTAAAACGCCGGCGTTTAGCCGCCGGCGGCAGCAAACACGGCGGAGGGGCTTGGGATCGCCGTTCCGGCGACCATTCGGGCGACGGAGACCACCCACGCGAAGCCCAGGCTCGCGCGCATCTAGTGGTTCATGCAGGAGGCTGCGGGGGCGGCGGAGCTCGCCGGAGCGAAGCTCGGGGCGGCCGCCGGAGTTCGGGTGAGGCGCGAGCGGGTGCTGCAGGGCATGGCAGGAGCTGCGGGCGGAGGCGTTGGCCTTCTGGGAGGCTACTGAGCGCGGTGGCAGGTGCAGGCACGGGCTGCGGTGGCTCTAGCCACGACGGCGAGGAGCTGCGGCGGCGATGGCTTCGGCCATGGTGGTAGCGACGGCTACGACACAGGAACGAGGGGGGGAAGAGAGGGGAAACAGGGAGATGCTCACGGCGATCACGCAGAGCAGCACAGCGGGGTCGGGGGAGACCTGGTGACGGCGAATCGACGGCGGCGGACGGCGGAGCCCGAGGAGGAAGACGATGGCGATGGCGGCGATGGAGGCCGTCCGGAGGTGCGTGGCTCGACGAGGAGGTAGCCGGCGACGTGGCGGAGCTCGTGGACTGCTCAGATGCTCTCGAGGGGCGCGGTGGCTACGACTACGGCCAGCGGTGGCGACGGGCGCGTTCGGGCGGTCGGGAGAGAGAGAACCAGGGGAGGGGGAGGAATGAGAGAGTGGAAGAGAGGTGCGGGGCGTCGCGTGGCGTCGTCCGGTCCATCCAGAGCGACGAGGGGAGGACAGGCAGGCAGGGAGGGAGGAGGTGGCGCGGCGCGGCGGTGCGCGCGCGTCGGGCACGCGCCGTCCCCCTGTCGGGGAGGAAGACGACAGAGGAGGGGGGGCCAGGTGGGCTGGGCCGCCTGCTGGCTGGGCCGGCCTGCTGCGGCTGGGCTGCACAGGGGAAAGCCCCAGGTAAGCCCCTCCTCTTTATTTCTGTTTTCTAATTTTTTCTGACATTTGTTTTGATTTAATAAAATACTAAATCAATTTAATACCTTATGCCAATTTTTGCAGGAGCTAGATATATTATTCCAGAGCTCCTTTATAAATGGCATAATTTTTGGACCATATTTCATATATATAGCAATATATTTCTAATGCAAATATTTATCGAATTAATCCAAATGGCCAAAATAAATATCCATGAGCTCCTAAAAATATTGTTTTGATTTTTATCTCTGTCCAATATTTTCAGAGAGCAACATGGGCATTTTCTTGGATCCTTTTGGAGAAATTTTTATTTGGGTCATTTTCAAAAATGATTCTGAGGGTTCCACCAATCCTCATTTCAAATTTAAATGAAATTTAAACATGATGCACAAATGACTAGCTAGTCTAGGTCATACCAGACTAGGGATGTGACAACTCGCCCCCACTTGAAAGAATCTCGTCTCGAGATTCAGGGGTCGACGGAAAGAAAGTGGGGTACTCCAGTCGAAGACGATCTTCTCGCTCCCAAGTAGCTTCTCTCTCGGAATGATGAGACCACTGAACTTTGAGAAACTTGATGTTCTGACGTCGAGTGACACGCTCTGCTTGATCAAGAATGCGAACCGGGTACTCTCGGTATGTGAGGTTATCTTGGAGATCAAGCGTTTCGTGGTCCACTCCGCGGATGGGATCCGAGAAGCAACGCCTGAGTTGAGAGACGTGGAAGACATCATGAACTCGAGAAAGATGTGGGGGTAGTTCCAACTGGTAGGCAACCTCTCCTCGTTTAGCGAGAATATGAAAAGGACCAATGTAACGAGGAGCCAACTTGCCCTTGATACCGAAACGATGGGTACCCTTCAAAGGAGTAACCCGAAGGTAAGCTTGGTCGCCAATTTCATAAGTCATATCCTTATGATGACGATCGTACTGGCTCTTCTGACGAGACTGGGCTGTTTTCAAATTCTCACGAATGATGTGAACTTGCTCTTCTGCCTCCTGGATCATGTCCGGTCCAAAGAATTGTCTTTCACCGGTTTCTGACCAGTTCAAAGGTGTTCGACATCTTCGTCCATAGAGAGCCTCAAAAGGAGCTTTCTTGAGGCTGGATTGGTAGCTATTGTTATAGGCAAACTCGGCGAAAGGAAGACATTTCTCCCAATCCATACCGAATGAGATAACGCAAGCTCTGAGCATGTCTTCGAGAATTTGATTGACCCGTTCCACCTGACCACTCGACTGAGGGTGGAAAGCGGTACTGAAGGAAAGATGGGTTCCCATGGCAGTTTGGAAGCTCTCCCAGAAGTGAGAAGTGAAAAGACTGCCACGGTCTGAATTGATCTCTAGTGGAACACCATGAAGTGACACTATTCGAGAAATATATAAGTCAGCAAGCTGACTAGCAGTGATACTCTCTCGAACAGGAAGGAAGTGAGCCACTTTGGAAAGACGATCAACGACTACGAAGATAGCGTTATTCCCTTTCTTGGTCCTGGGAAAGCCGGTGATGAAGTCCATACCAACTTTATCCCATTTCCACTCAGGAATAGCTAAAGGCTGAAGGGTGCCAGCAGGTCTTTGATGCTCTGCCTTAACGCGACGACAAACGTCACATTTAGCAATGAACTCAGCGATTTCTCTCTTCATCCTAGTCCACCAGAACCTCTGGCGTAGGTCCTGATACATCTTAGTACTACCGGGATGAATCGTGAGAGGAGATTCATGCGCCTCCTTAAGAATCAATTGTCGCAGATGTTGATTCTTGGGAACCACCAAGCGATTCTCAAAGAAAACAACACCACGATCATCCATAGAGAAACATCCACCAACTCCCTTCTTAATGTTTCTCTTGATCCGAGAAATTCCCGTGTCTTGCTTTTGAGCAGCGATAATCTGATCCTCAAGATCAGGTTTCGCCACCAAGGTAGAAAGAAATCCGCGAGGAGCTATGTGAAGATTAAGCTTACAGAATTCCTCATGGAGAAGTGGTTGGCCTTACTGCAACATGAGATTGTTGCAATAGGATTTACGGCTTAGCGCATCAGCCATGACATTGGCTTTGCCTGGGGTGTAGGTAATCCCTAGATCATAATCTGTGATCAACTCCAACCAACGTCTTTGCCTAAGGTTCAAATCTGGTTGGGTGAAGATATACTTGAGACTCTGGTGATCGGTGTAGATCTCGCAACGTTTACCAAGAAGGTAATGTCGCCAGGTCTTGAGTGCATAGACTACGGCTGCAAGCTCTAGATCATGTGTAGGATAATTCTCCTCATGTGGATGCAACTGTCGAGATGCATAGGCAATCACATGACGATCCTGCATAAGAATGCAACCTAGTCCCTGTCGTGAGGCGTCACAATAGATAACAAAGTCCTTTGTGAAATCCGGTGGCACAAGTATGGGAGCAGAAGTCAGGCGTCTTTTCAGTTCCTGGAAACTGTACTCACACTGTGGGGACCACTCGAACTTTTTATCTTTCTTGAGAAGTTCCGTGAGTGGTTTGGCTACTTTGGAGAAGTTTTCAACAAAGCGGCAACAATAGCTGGCTAGACCAAGGAAGCTCCTAACTTGTTTAACGGTCTCAGGTGGAGTCCAATCGAGAACGGCTTGAACTCTCTCGGGATTGACAGCAATGCCCTTACCAGAGATTACGTGACCTAAGTAGGTCACCTCTGACAACCAAAATTCACACTTGGAGAACTTGGCATAAAGGCGGTGCTCTCTGAGTTTTTCTAACACAAGTCTAAGATGTTCGGCATGCTCTTCCTCATTCTTCGAGTAAATAAGAATGTGATCGAGGTAAACCACGACGAACTTATCTAAGTACTCCATGAAGATCGAGTTCATCAAGCGGGAGAATGTGGCTGGGGCGTTGGTTAGGCCGAAGGACATGATGGTGTACTCGTACTGACCATAACGAGTGACAAAGGCTGTCTTGGGAATGTCCCCATTTCTGATTTTGATTTGGTGGTATCCTAACCTTAAATCCATCTTGGAGAAGACTGAGGATCCAGCGAGCTGATCATACAGGTCGTTGATCCTGGGGAGCGGATACTTGTTCTTTATCGTGACCAAATTAACGGGACGATAATCTACGACCATCGGGTCCGTACCGTCTTTCTTCTTGACAAAGAGGACGGGGCAAGCCCAAGGAGAAGAACTAGGACGGATGAAACCCTTTTGCAAGGACTCATCAAGTTGTTTCTTAAGCTCGGCTAGTTCTAGGGGTGCCATCTTGTAAGGTCTCCGGAAGATTGGAGCTGTTCCTGGGATAAGATCTATGACAAACTCTACTTCTCTGTCAGGTGGAACACCTGGCAGTTCCTCTGGAAAGACATCCGGAAAGTCACGGACTACCGGGATATCTTCAAGGTCTGGAAGAGGGCTGGCATTAAGAGAATAGAGCTGACGCTTTGCAACTCTAGTGGAGACGGTGACTATCTTGCCAGATGGGTGTGTAAGCTGAACAGATCTGGAGTAACAATCAATCTTGGCATGATGAGCTGTCATCCAGTCCATACCCAAGATGATGTTAATATCTGAGGACTTGAGGGCTACAAGTGATGCAAGGAATACAAGTCTATCAACAAGGATTTCATTACCATGGCTGATTCTGGTGGTCTGCCATCTAGACCCTGGGGTTTGGATTTCAAGCGGAGTTGGCATATCACAAAATGACATGTCGTGCAAACGAGCATAGCCTTCAGAAATGAAAGAGTGAGATGCTCCAGTATCGAATAGAACTGATGCTGGGTGACAATTGACAAGGAGTGTACCAAGAACGACATCTGGATCATCATGAGTGTCTTTAGCTGAGACGTGATGCACACGTCCATGTTCAGTGGGAACTGACTTGACACCGATCATCTTGCGTGATAGCTTAATACAGCCAACAGTCTTCTCGGGCTGGGGTGGAGCATAACTTGTCTGAGAGCAGTCACGTGCATAGTGTCCTGGCTTCCCGCATGTGAAGCAAGTCCCTGAGGTTGGACGTGGACCCGCACTGACAAGCGGTCTACCAGTAGGCCTGGGTGGAACAAATGACTGAGCTGGGGAAGGCACCACATAGGATGGCCTCGGTGCATATCCGGAAGGAAGAGCGGAGTTTGGAACCCAAATCCGGCGTTTCTGGGAGCTAGAGCCAGAGGAAGATCCCAAATTACGGGTGTGCTTACGAGACTCCTCGTAAGTGAGTTGAGCTATCTCTGCATTAATGGCTTTGTTCACAAGAGCTTGGAATGTATCACAATGATGCAGGTGGAGATCACGATGCAACTTGGGGTTGAGACCCTTCCGGAACCTAGCCTGCTTCTTGGCATCCGTGGACACTTCTTCTGTAGCATAGCGAGCGAGGTTCTCAAACTCTCTACTATAAGCATCAACAGCCATCTTATTCTGGGTGAGACTACAGAACTCTTCTCTCTTGCGATCAAGGAGGGCCTCAGGAATGTGATGCTCGCGAAAAGCCTCAGTGAAATCTCTCCAGGTAGGAGTCTGGCCAGCTGGAAGCATAGTCTCATAGTTCTGCCACCAAAGACTAGCAGGACCTTCCAGGTGATATGTGGCATAAGTGACCTTGTCATCTTCAGCTACGCTCGCGGAAAGCAGCTTATGAGTGATGCTACGGAGCCAGTCATCTGCATCGAGTGGCTCGATGGAATGATGAAAGGTAGGTGGGTGCAAGCGAATGAAATCATGAATGGTAGCAGACCCTTTGAACTGATGTGCGGTGTTCTCCTCGATACGTGCCAACAAACGGTTAGACTCACGCTTGTTCCTCTCCATCTCTAGCATGAACTCTGTCAACGAAGGCTGGTCAGGAGGATCCTCATTCCTACCATCTCCGTGGTTCTGGCTATGAGCGACGGAACTTCGCTTAGCTGATGACATCCTGAGAGACGAGCCAAGGACGGGGTCAGCATCAATCTATAGGCTATAGAATGTAGGACAAGGGATTAGTATCACTCGAACTCCTAGGAAAATTCCGGCAGCATAACGACAGTAAAATGCTCAGAATGAGACATCCTACTAAAAATGGGGTGGTAACATACTCATCATCATCACTCAAGGTTCGGGGGTAGTACTAAACAGACTACACCGGAAATACTCAAAACTGGGGTATGACTCTGATCAACCAATCCTATGGGACTACGGAGTAGTAACACGTGATCCTGATAGACGGAAGAGAAGCCTAGTTCCTTAATCCCGTCGGAAAGATAGGACGACTCAGATCAGAAGGTCATGAGGTATAGGGAGTAAAAAGAGCCTTACGTTCCAACCCACAATCAATTCCCCTACATAACTAAAGATTTTCTAGACTCGACTTCGACCAGTTTGGCTTGGTAATCCTACAGGCAGTCAGGCTCTGATACCAGCGCTGTCAGGACCCCGACTCAATGCCACATCGATCTAGCATGTAACGCCTCATATCACTTTGCGGCCTCACGCACGGTATCCCCACGGGTGTCGCCTTACCTTTGCCCGGGACCGTTTGCGCATTTTGGCACACGTATATGATGGTGTCGCTAGCATCCATATGATAAAGAGCCCGGGCTGACATGGCTAGTCGTAAACCCAAGGTGGCACTAACTTACAGGGACAAGCATCCATGACCCAGCATCGAACGTGTCGGTCATCAACGAGTGAATCCAGGCTGTAGCACTGGGCTAACAGGACACCGGTGAACCGGGCTGTAGCGGGCTAGCAGGACTCCGGTATTCATCGCGTGACATTTCCCCGAAGGGACAGACACAGGATCGAAGAAGGACACATGCCGGCCTGCCTAAGTGTTCCGGAGCAGTAGCAAGCTACCAGGGCTCAGTGGAAGCACTAGGAGACATTTCCCGGTAAGAGAGGCTACTAAGAATAAACGACTAGATAGTCAGATCCCACACATAGCAATACACATTACACGTACGCATAACATGCAAGTATGTGCTGTACAACATGGCATCACAGCATAACTCAATAATCATATAGATAAAGGCTCAGAAGAGCCATCATTGCATTTATTGCAAACAGGGGTCACAAAACCCATCATACAGAGCATACAAGCAACAAGCGGAAGCATTACATGTCTGGGTACAGACATCTACAAATGAAAAAGGCTGAAGAGCCTGACTATCTACAACATCCGATCAAGATCGTAGCTGAGGTACTAGCTACTAGTAGAAGTCCACGAGAACACTAGTAAGACCGAAGTCTCCGCTGCAAAAGCATAAATAAAGCAACATGAGTACAAAGGTACTCAGCAAGACTTACATCAGATCCTATCATACATACATTTGTATCAAGAGGGTAATGTGGGGTTTAGTTGCAGCAAGCCAGCTTTGACTCTGTGGCTATCCTGTTCTATGACTACCAGAAACTCTGGAGGTGAAACAACGTACACGAGTCCACTAATCACCATACAATACACTACTATGGGTTCATCCCCGTCTCCCTACGAGAAGGCCATCCATAGCACTCACACATGTCTTGAGCATTTTAGAGTATCCACTTCAAGTTGTCTATGTACCATGTAAGCATCCAAGAAGTCCATAACCGCGGACCCGGCTATTCGAATAGATCATGTTAACCCTGCAGGGGTGTACTTCTTCACACACGCTCTCGCCACTTACCGCCATGTACACGTCATGTATCTCGGCAACCTTCAAGCGGAAGCCTGGCGAGGGTGTCGGCCACGACCTGACTAACCACACAAGACTCTAGTCCAGGTTTATCGCCTATTCGGGTTCCATCCGCAAGGAGATCCGGCCGGGGTGTCGCTTACGGCCCCAAACGATGTGTACAGGGTTCCCGAGCCCACCATCCGGGTGCCACTCGGTACACCAGGCCACGTGTGCCTATTCTGTCCCAAGCCCACCCTGCCGGGTGCCACTTGGTAGAAAAATAGCACTACCTACAAACACCAGAAACTAGTTGCGACTCCTGGACAGAGATCAAGTCGGTTAATAAGTCGAGAGGGCTTGGAGCGCCCGGAGCCCAATGTGTGGTAGTATCGAGTCATTGGACAACATACATAGAACTCGGTGCTTAAGGACAGTTCCAGTGAGATAACCCACCATGTACTCCTACATGGCCTCTCACCGCTACCTTTACCAAATCGTGTTCACACACTTAACTCTCAGCATCAGAACATATCGTAACACTCCAATTCATTCCCAATGAATCAGACCTGACACAACTCTAAGCAATAGCAGGCATAGCATGGTAGGAACACAACAATGGCTTCAATCAACTCCTACACATGCTAGTGGGTTTCAACTATTTACTGTGGCAATGACAGGTCATGCAGAGGGATGGGTTCAACTACCGCAGCACAAAGTAGCAGATGAATCGTTGTTGTCCTAATGCAATAACTGAGAGCAGGAGCGAGAGAGTAGGGTTTTATCGAAATGAACAAGGGGGTTTGCTTGCCTGGTAAATCAACAGAGGAGGCACTGCTTCACAGACAGGTACTCTGGAACGGACTCCGGAGCAGGACCTATCGAGAAGGAACAGTGTTGGCAATCAATGCACAAACATATGCAACAATATGATGCATGAACATGGCATGTAGATGTGATGCTGTTTGAGCTAATGTAACTAGTAATCATTTCGTTTGAAGTCCATTTGAACCAAAGGTTCAAATGCATCTCCAAATTAAGCTCCTACATATGCCATAATGTGTTTCCTCATATTCAGCATGTATAAGTTGGTTTGTCATGCATGAAACTAGTACAGATGGAAAGATTGCATTTTTCTGATAATTTTTCATATATAAATTATTTTAATCTGAGCTATGGTTGAATTGTTATGAATTTTTGAAGTTTAAATCAATTTCTGGAATTTCCTGATTTAAATTAAATCCAGAAATATGTATATTGCGCCAGCATGATGTCAGCACGATGTCAGCGGTCAACTGCGGCTGGCTGGGGTCAAACCTGACATGTGGGACCCACACGTCAGTGACAGGGGGGTTAAACAGGGGTTAATTTAATCCTAATTAGAAGTTAGTGGCGCTGGGGCTCACTGTCAGTGTCAGGGTTAATTAACAGAGGTTGATTAGATTTAAACTAATCCTAAAACCGAATTAGCAGGGACGGGCCCCACTGTCATTGAGCCAGGGGAGGTCAAACCCCCTGGTCAACCGGGCCTAAAACACCGGCGTTTGGCCGCCGGCGGCAGCAAACGCGGCGGAGGGGCTCGGGATCGCCGTTCCGGCGACCATTCGGGCGACGGAGACCACCCACGCGAAGCCCAGGCTCGCGCGCATCTAGTGGTTCATGCGGGAGGCTGCGGGGGCGGCGGAGCTCGCCGGAGCGAAGCTCGGGGCGGCCGCCGGAGTTCGGGTGAGGCGCGAGCGGGTGCTGCAGGGCATGGCAGGAGCTGCGGGCGGAGGCGTTGGCCTTCTGGGAGGCTACTGAGCGCGGTGGCAGGTGCAGGCACGGGCTGCGGTGGCTCTGGCCACGACGGCGAGGAGCTGCGGCGGCGATGGCTTCGGCCATGGTGGTAGCGACGGCTACGACACGGGAACGAGGGGGAGAAGAGAGGGGAAACAGGGAGATGCTCACGGCGATCACGCAGAGCAGCACAGCGGGGTCGGGGGAGACCTGGTGACGGTGAATCGATGGCGGCGGACGGCGGAGCCCGAGGAGGAAGACGATGGCGATGGCGGCGATGGAGGCCATCCGGAGGTGCGTGGCTCGACGAGGAGGTAGCCGGCGACGTGGCGGAGCTCGTGGACTGCTCAGATGCTCTCGAGGGGCGCGGTGGCTACGACTACGGCGAGCGGTGGCGACGGGCGCGTTCGGGCGGTCGGGAGAGAGAGAACCAGGGGAGGGGGAGGAATGAGAGAGTGGAAGAGAGGTGCGGGGCGTTGCGTGGCGTCGTCCGGTCCATCCAGAGCGACGAGGGGAGGACAGGCAGGCAGGGAGGGAGGAGGTGGCGCGGCGCGGCGGTGCGCGCCCGTCGGGCACGCGCCGTCCCCTTGTCGGGGAGGAAGACGACAGAGGAGGGGGGGCCAGGTGGGCTGGGCCGCCTACTGGCTGGGCCGGCCTGCTGCGGCTGGGCTGCATAGGGGAAAGCCCCAGGTAAGCCCCTCCTCTTTATTTCTGTTTTCTAATTTTTTTCTGACATTTTTTTTGATTTAATAAAATACTAAATCAATTTAATACCTTATGCCAATTTTTGCAGGAGCTAGATATATTATTCCAGAGCTCCTTTATAAATGGCATAATTTTTGGACCATATTTCATATATATAGCAATATATTTCCAATGCAAATATTTATCGAATTAATCCAAATGGCCAAAATAAATATCCATGAGCTCCTAAAAATATTGTTTTGATTTTTATCTCTGTCCAATATTTTCAGAGAGCAACATGAGCATTTTCTTGGACCCTTTTGGAGAAATTTTTATTTGGGTCATTTTCAAAAATGATTCTGAGGGTTCCACCAATCCTCATTTCAAATTTAAATGAAATTTAAACATGATGCACAAATGACTAGCTAGTCTAGGTCATACCAGACTAGGGATGTGACACGGGCGCGGGGTTGTGAGAAGAGCGGGTCTAGGAGCCAGCACAAAGATCGTTTACCCAGGTTCGGGCCGCGAAGATGCGTAACACCCTAGTCCTGCTTTGGATTGTGTTTCAGTGTTCTTGAGGTCTCGAACTAGCTATGGTGCGTGCGTTGTTCAAAAGAGCCGAATCCTTCTCCAGTATGCCTCGGGCCTCCTTTTATAGCCAAAGGGGCTGCCACAGTGGCACACAGGAGGTGGAAAGGTATACATTGCGCGAGCTTATGGCCCATCGTTATGGGACAAATGCATTCAATGCGCTACTTAATTGTCCCCTTGCTTTATCGTGGACGGGAACGGGGCCCGTCCCATCCGTCGCTGCTTCGCCTTGCTCCAACACGTGTCCAGGCCAATGAGGCATGCATCACCATGTAGGCCGGTAGGCTGCTAAGATGGTGTGGTGGTAGGGTCTTCATGAAGATCTGCATACCACCACGCAGGTGCTTGACTGGCTGGATCAGGAACCACGTATCGCCACGTGGGTACTTACTTTAGTTGGTAGGCTGATCGCTGGGCTGGAGCGACAACTGGGGCGGCAAGGGCTTGCCGCAGTCTTGAGTATCTTCCTGGCAAGGGTCTTGCCGGGGCCTTGTGAGCGCCCTCGGCAAGAGTCTTGCCGGGGCCTTGTGGTTGTCTTAGGCAAGGAGCCTTGCTGGGGCCTCGTGGGCATCCTCGACAAGGAACCTCGCGGTCATCTTGTCTTCTAGTTCTCATCCAGGCTTTGTGGTCGCGTTGTCTTCACAAAGATCTGCATACCACCACGCATGCGCCTCCTGAGCCTTGGTTCCAACATTGTCAATGGTGTCGAAAACCTTAGGCTCAAGGGTGGTCGCGATGCTGGTGTGGGGCGAGTCGCCCCGGCAAGGGTCTTGCCGAGGGAGTCCACCTCGCCTTTTTGCTCTTCATGTCTCTGGTCTTGTGCTTCGGCTTCCCTCCTTTTTCCCTGCTAGGTGTGGTCGTAGGCGCAGCTCTGACTGCCTATGCACAAGTAAAGGGGTATAAAAGAGAGCCCCTACTTTTGTACACCGATAGGAGCCCCCGGGCCTGGGCCACACATAAGCGCGACGCGTTGTTGGGCTGGGCCCAGAATGGTGCGCGGGCAGGCGGGGCCGAGCTTTTACCACAGTATTTTCCTTGTTCATTGCGCTCCCCCACGACCCGCGTTGAACGCGCGACGTGGGGGGGGGGGTCGTGCGTGATGTTGAGCGATCATGGCCTCCTTGTGTCATCCCACGGGTCTAATAGTAAAGTGGTGGTCCGCGTTCTCCTCATAAGAAAATATAGGGAGCTACAGAGGCGTGGCTCATTTACGAGGTGGACCTGGGTCATGGCCATTATGATTCCCACGCCCCTGCGATAACGGGGCGCGAAATGGCCGTTCCACTTGTCATCCGAGTCCTGACTCGTTCGCCACGTGTCCTTCATGCATTGGTAAGGGTAGGCGGCGGACGCATAAGGCACGGGTTTCTACGCCGGGGTGCGGGCCAGGCGTTGCTGTTTTGGGTAGCAGGTCGGTCCTGATTCCTTGCGGCCCCGATGGCCGGATTGGTTTGCCGAGACGTTTTCCGGACGGAATGCTAAAGACACACTTCTCAGGGTTCAGCTTGAGGTTGATCTTGCACAAATTTGCAAATGTGCCTTCTAAATCTGGTACGAGCGTTGCCTTGTCCTTGGTTTTGACCACTATGTCATCCATATAAGCTTCCATATTTCTATGTAGCTGGGGCTCAAAACCAATTTGGACTGCTCTTGCAAATGTTGAGCCAGCACTCTTCAACCCGAAAGGCATCCATATAAAACAGTACATACCACATGGGGTGATGAACGATGTCTTCTCTTCGTCTTCTTTCATCGTGAAGATCTGGTGGTATCCTGAGTAAGCGTCAAGGAATGATAGCAGGTCACACCCGGCCGTGGAGTCTACAATCTGGTCGATGCACAACAACGGGAAGGGGTCCTTTGGACAAGCCTTATTGATGTCTATGTAACCAACACACAGCCTCCACTTCCCATTTGCCTTGAGCACCACTACCGGATTGGCCAACGACGTCGGATGGAGTATTCCCCTCACCAAGCCTACCGCTTCTAACTTTCTGATTTCCTCTGGGATGAACTCTTGCAGTTCTAGAGCTTCCTTCCTGACCTTCTGCTTGACGGGTCACGCATGAGGACAGACAGCAAGATGGTGCTCAATCACCTCCCTGGGAACGCTGGAGATGTCAGATGCTTGCCATGCAAACACATCGTCATTCGCCCACAGGAAGGCGACGAGCGCACTTTCCTATTTGCTGTCGAGGGTGGAGCTTATGGTGAAAGCCCCTCCCGTGCCATCCTCTTTGACGGACACTTTCTTGGTTTCTGGTGGCGCAGCTCTGGACTTCTTGCTCTTGCCAGTGGAGCTCTCTGGCACGTCCTCGACGGGAGCACAACACTCCGAAGAGGTGCTCTTGCCGGAGTGGGTGCGAGAGGTCCTACCGGGTTTCTTCCCTCCCGGGGCTTTAGCGGTAGGAGCAAGTGCCTTGGCGGCAGTTGCTGCAATTGCTTCCCAGTAGAGTTGGTCAACGCAGATCATCGCATCCTTCTTGTCGGAGGGGACAGTGATGATGGTCATCGGCCCTGGCATCTTCAGTGCCTTGTAGGCATAATGCGATGCCGCCATGAACTTGGCTAGTGCTGGGCGGCTGAGGATCCTGTTGTAAGGCAAGGGGATCTTGGCAACATCGAAAACGATCCTCTCCATCCTATAGTTCAGCTCGCCCCCGAATGTAACGGGTAGCGTAACCTTACCCTTTGGCTGGCTTCTTCCTGGATTGACCCCTTGAAATGTGCCCGTCTCTTCGTGGTCTTCATCAGGAATCTGTTGCCTTTTGATCACGGCGGGCGATATCAAGTTCAGGCCGGCCCCACCGTCAACTAGCATTTTTGTCACCATGAGGTTGTGTATTGTTGGTGAAACCAACAATGGCAAGCACCCGACCGCAGTTGTGCAATCAGGGTGGTCCTCGGTGTAAAAAATGATAGGCGTGCTGGACCATTTCAGTGGCTTCCGAGCATTGAGCGATGGTTCTGCTGCTGTGATCTCACATGCCCACTGCTTGAGCTGGCGGTGAGAGGTGTGCAACGAGGCGCCACCGTCAATGCACATTACCCCCGTAGCTTTCTGGAACTCATGGTCGCCGGACTCGTCGTCCTCTTCATGATTATCATCTTCCTGCTTCTTGCCGCAGCCCCAAGCGGGCCTTTCTTGTTGATTATCTTTGCCGCGGCGGCCAGCTTGTCTGCTACGCTTCTTGCCGGACCCCTCAGCACCATCATGGCCTTTCTCCTTATCCCGCCTTTCATATTCGACTTTTTGCTTCTCTGCGAGCTGCTCGACATGTCGGCAGTTCTGGAGGTCATGGCTCTTGGTGCGATGGATCTTGCAGTATTGCTTGTCGGAGCCTCCTGGCTTGTTGGCGGCCGCCAAGGCCCGCAAGCGACGCACCTGGCAATCTCCTTTGCCGGGGTCGTCTGCCTTGGCCTTCTTGGCAGCGCCGATGTCGTCGGATCCCTCGACGGCAAGCACGGTCTTGCCCTTGCACTTCCTATTGCGATGCCAGCCATTCTTTGCCGGTGCGATAACATCTTCATCTGAGGAATCGGTTTCCACGCCGACACCTTCGCCGGGGTACTTCCTTCCTCTTCAGCCCGAGCACACCTATCGGCCAGAACATAGAGCTCTGCCACATCCTTCTCCTTGTTCATTGCCAGCTCTTCACGCATCTTGCGGTTGCGCACATTCTGATGGAATGCGCTGATGACAGCGGCAGGATGAACATCCGGGATATTGTATTGCACTCGGCTGAACCTCTTTATGTACTTGCATAGAGTTTAACCTTCTTTCTGTGGGATGACATGCAAGTCGCTTGCCTGGCCATGAGCTTGGTGTCCTCCCGTAAATGCACCAACAAACTCATGGCACAAATCTGACCAGGAAGAAATAGAATCTACTGGCAAGTGCATCAACCACGACATAACGTTGGGTTTAAGTGCCAACAGGAAGTAATTGGCAAGCACCTTGTCGTCGCGAGCTCCAGCGGCTTGCTTCGCGATGATGTAGATGCTGAGTAACCTTGACGAGTGAGTCTTGCCGTTGTACTTCTCGCCAATGTCAGACTTGAACATGCGGTGAGAGGGCCACTGGAACTGCCGCAGCTCACGGGTAAAGGTTGGGCAACCTATCTCGTAAGGTAGGCCACCAGAGCCTCCCGATGCTGGGTGGTCCATAGTGGGACCCGCCCGCCTATCTGGCTGGTGGCGCGCTTCGCGTCGTTGCTCAATGGTGGTTGGAGCGTCTTCTTGAGCTCGTTTTTGAAGAACTTGGTGTTGGTCGCGGTGGGTGTGTGGGTCGGATGATGCTATGGAAATGTTATCACAAGCGTCGTCGCGACGGACCGGCACCCAAGGAAAATGGCGTGGAGGAGGAGAGTGCACCGTGGGCGCAGCACCTCCGGTCCTTCCACCGCTGGCATGCGGTGGCTCGATGGAGCGTCGGCTGAAAGATCCCGTGGGTCGCGGTCCGTCCTTGTTGGCGACGCCGACGAGGCTTCGGATGGTGGATCTCCACTCGTCGAGCTTTTCTGCAGCAGGAGGGAAGTCAAGGAGCAAATGCTCGCGCTAAGGCATCTGCTGGCGTGGGCGGCGATGAGAGCTACGCGGACCGTTACACGCTCCGACTTCTAACCATGTTAGGAGGAGATCTATCACGGCTTTGCGGCTGCGCACCATCTTCGCCAGCGCCTCGACATGCATGTTGGTCTTCTACGTCCCGCGAATGTTGCACAAGGCTCTTCCCACAGCGACGCCCGGGGTAACTGATGTGGTGACACCGTTCGTCACGCATAGCTTGGGAAGAGCGCGCCGTGGGCGCCGGGATAAGTGTCTTGGAATTCTCCGCACCGCCCATGGGTGGCACGGTGTCGCCCTTGGAGGGCCCCGCGCTGCCTACGTGGGGCCCGAATCCATCTCTGGACTTGGTGGTGCGTGGTTGGTCGTCTTGTACATGAACGCCACCGCTCACCGAGCTTCAGCTGCCAAAGTGATGTGGGTGTCCGCGGGCTGCGCCTCGGCTCCCATATGCGACCACCTCATCGCCCGCCCGTACTGGCACGGGCCGTTCGGCTCGGGATGAACCGATCACTGTGATCGCCTTCTTCTTGGGAGCCATGGCGACGAAGAACTTCTAAACTAACTGCTAGACCAGATTCTCACAACTGCACCCCCTACCTGGCGCATAAAAGATGTCGGTGGAAAACGACACCTATGGGATCACTCGAATCCCTTCTATGGTTGGCGGGCGCGGGGTTGTGAGAAGAACAGGTCTAGGAGCTAGCACAAAGTTCGTTTACCTAGGTTCGGGCCGCGAAGATGCGTAATACCCTAGTCCTGCTTTGGTGTGTATTTCAGTGTTCTTGAGCTCTCGAACTAGCTATGGTGCATGCGTCATGCAAAAGAGCCGAATCCTTCTCCAGTATGCCTTGGGCCTCCTTTTATAGCCAAAGGGGCTGCCACAGTGGCACATAGGAGGTGGAAAGGTATACAGTGCGCGAGCTTATCGCCTGTCATTACGGGGCAAAATGCATTCAATGCACTACTTAGGTGTCCCCTTGCTTTATCGGGGACGGGAACGGGGCCCGTCCTGTCTGTCGCCGCTTTGTCTTGCTTCGACACACGTCCAGGCCAACGGGGCATGTTGCAGTCTTGAGTATCTTCCCGACAAGGGTCTTGCTGGGGCCTTGAGAGACTTTCCAGTACCTTGTGGTTGTCTTCGGCAAGGAGCCTTGCCGGGGCCTCGTGGGCATCCTCGGCAAGGAACCTCGCGGTCGTCTTGTCTTATGGTTCTCGTCCAGGGTTCGTGGTCTCTTTGTCCTCACAAAGATCTGCATACCACCACGCACGCACCTCCCGAGCCTTGGTTCCAACGTTGTCAATGGTGTCGGAGACCTTAGGCTCAAGGGTGGCCCCGGCAAGGCTCTTGCCGAGGGAATCCACCTCGCCTTTTTGATCTTCATGTCTCTGGTCTTGTGCTTCGGCTTACCTCCTTTGCCCTACTAGGTGTGGTCGTAGGCGTGGCTTAGTTAACTGCTTGTGCACAAGTAAAGGGGTATAAAAGAGAGCCCCTACTTTTGTACACCGACACACATGTACTAAGTTTCCGGTTAATACAATTATAGCATGAATAATAAAAATTTATCATGATATAAGGAAATATAAATTACAACTTTATTATTGCCTCTAGGGCATATTTCCTTCAGTCTCCCACTTGCACTGGAGTCAATAATCTAGATTACATAGTAATGATTCTAACACCCATGGAGTCTTGGTGTTGATCATGTTTTGCTCGTGAGACAGGGTTAGTCCACGGGTCTGCGACATTCAGATCCATATGTATTTTCCAAATCTCTATGTCTCCCTCCTTGACTTGATGACGTATGGAATTTAAGCGTCTCTTGATATGTTTGGTTCTCTTGTGAAATCTGGATTCCTTCGCCAAAGCTATTGCTCCGGTATTGTCAAAAAATATTTTCATTGGACCCGATGCACTAGGTATGACACCTAGATTGGATATGAACTCCTTCATCCAGACTCCTTCATTTGCTGCTTCCGAAGCAGCTATATACTCCGCTTCACATGTAGATCCCGCCACGACGGTTTGCTTGGAACTGCACCAACTGACAGCTCCACCATTGAATATAAATACGTATTCAGTTTGTGACTTAGATTCATCCGGATCAGTGTTAAAGCTTGCATCGACGTAACCATTTACGATGAGCTCTTTGTCATCCCCCTAAACGAGAATCATATCCTTAGTCCTTTTCAGGTATATTCAGGATGTTCTTGAACACTATCCAGTGATCCACTCCTGGATTACTTTGGTACCTCCCTACTATACTTATAGAAAGGCACACATCTGGTCTGCTACAGAACATTGCATACATGATAGAACCTATGGCTGAAGCATAGGGAATGACTTTCATTTTCTCTCTATCTTCTGTAGTGGTCGGGCATTGAGTCTCACTCAACTTCACACCTTGTAATACGGGCAAGTACTCTTTCTTTGACTGATCCATTTTGAACTTCAAAATTTTATCAAGGTATGTGCTTTGTCAAAGTCCAATTCAGTGTCGTGATCTATCTCTATAGATCTTGATGCCCAATATATAAGCAGCTTCACCTAGGTCTTTCATTGAAAAATTCTTATTCAAGTATCTTTTTATGATGTCCATCAATTTTGTATCATTTCAAATCAACAATATGTCATCCACATATAATATAAGAAATGCTACAGAGCTCCCACTCACTTTCTTGTAATACAGGCTTGTCCAAAAGTCTGTATAAAACCATATGCTTTGATCACACTATCAAAGCATATATTCCAACTCTGAGAGGCTTGCACCAGTCCATAAATGGATCGCTAGAGCTTGCACACTTTGTTAGCACCTTTTGGATCGACAAAACCTTCTAGTTGCATCATATACAACTCTTCTTTAAGATATCCATTAAGGAATGTAGTTTTGACATCCATTTGCCAAATTTCATAATCATAAAATGCGGCAATTGCTAACATGATTCGGACAGACTTAAGCATTGCTATGGGTGAGAAGGTCAAATCGTAGTCAACTCCTTGAACTTGTCGAAAACCTTTTGCAACAAGTCGAGCTTTGTAGACAGCAACATTACCATCAGCGTCAGTCTTCTTCTTGAAGATCCATTTATTCTCTATGGCTTGCCAATCATCGGGCAAGTCAACCAAACTCCACAGTTTGTTCTCATACATGGATCCCATCTAAGATTTCATGGCCTCAAGCCATTTTGCGGAATCTGGGCTCATCAACGCTTCCTCATAGTTCGTAGGTTCATCATGGTCAAGTAACATGACCTCCAGAACAGGATTACCGTACAACTCTGGTGCGGATCTTACTCTGTTGACCTACGAGGTTCAGTAGTAACTTGATCTGAAGCTTTATGATCATCATCATTAGCTTCCTCACTAATTGGTGTAGGAATCGCTGGAACTAATTTCTGTGATGAACTACTTTCCAATAAGGGAGCAAGTACAATTACCTCATCAAGTTCTACTTTCCTCCCACTCCCTTCTTTCGATAGAAATTCCTTCTCTAGAAAGGATCGGATCTGTGATAGAAGGTGTACCCAACAGTTTCCTTTGGGTATCCTATGAAGACACATTTCTCCGATTTGGGTTCGAGCTTATCAGGTTGAAGTTTTTTCACATAAGCATCACAGCCCGAAACTTTAAGAAACGACAACTTGGGTTTCTTGCCAAACCACAGTTCATATGGTGTCATCTCATTGGATTTAGATGGTGCCCTATTTAATGTGAATGAAACCGTCTCTAAAACATAACCCCAAAATGATAGCGGTAAATCAGTAAGAGACATCATAGATTGCACCATATCTAATAGAGTGTGGTTATGACGTTCAGACACACCATTACGCTGTGGTGTTCCGGGTGGCGTGAGTTGTGAAACTATTCCGCATTGTTTCGAATGAAGACCAAACTCGTAACTCAAATATTCACCTCCATGATCGGATCATAGAAACTTTATTTTCTTGTTGCGATGATTTTCCACTTCACTCTGAAATTTTATGAACTTCTCAAATGTTTCAGACTTATGTTTCATCAAGTAGATATACCGATATCTGCTCAAATCATCTGTGAAGGTCAGAAAATAACGATACCCGCCGCGAGCCTCAACACTCATCGGAAAACATACATCAGTATGTATTATTTCCAACAAGTCTGTTGCTCGCTCCATTGTTCTGCAGAACGGAGTCTTAGTCATCTTGCCCATGAGGCATGGTTCGCAAGCATCAAGTGATTCATAATCAAGTGATACCAAAAGCCCATCAGCATGGAGTTTCTTCACACGCTTTACACCAATATGACCTAAACGGCAGTGCCACAAATAAGTTGCACTATCATTATTAACCTTGCATCTTTTGGCTTCAATATTATGAATATGTGTATCACTACAATCGAGATTCAGCAAAAATAGACCACTCATCAAGGGTATATGACCATAAACAATATTACTCATATAAATAGAACAACCATTATTCTATGATTTAAATGAATAATTGTCTCGCATCAAACAAGATCCAGATATAATGTTCATGCTTAACACTGGCACCAAATAACAATTATTCAGGTCTAAAACTAATCCTGATGGTAGATGTAGAGGTAGCGTGCCGATGGCGATCACATTGACTTTGGAACCATTTCCCACGCGCATCGTCACCTCCTCCTTAGCCAATCTTCGCTTAATCCATAGCCCCAGTTTCGAGTTGCAAATATGAGCAACAGAACCAGTATGAAATACCCAGGCACTACTACGAGCATTAGTAAGGTACACACCAATAACATGTATATCAAATATACCTTTCACTTTTCCATCCTTCCTATCCGCCAAATACTTGGGGCAGTTCTATTTCCAGTGACCAATCCTTTTGAAGTAGAAGCACTCAGTCTCAGGCTTAGGTCCAGACTTGGGCTTCTTCACATGAGCAGCAACTTGCTAGTTGTTCTTCTTGAAGTTCCCCTTCTTCCCTTTGCACTTTTTCTTGAAACTAGTGGTCTTGTTAACCATCAACACTTGATGCTCCTTCTTGATTTCTACCTCCGCAGCTTTTAGCATCACGAAGAGCTCAGGAATTGTCTTATCCATCCCTTGCATATTATGGTTCATCACGAAGCTTTTGTAGCTTGGTGGCAGTGATTGAAGAACTCTGTCAATGACACTATCATCTGGAAGATTAACTCTGATGACCCAATAGTATAGGGGATCTATCGTAGTCCTTTTGATAAGTAAGAGTGTCGAACCCAACGAGGAGCAGAAGGAAATGACAAGCGGTTTTCAATAAGGTATTCTCTGCAAGCACTTAAATTATCGGTGACAGATAGTTTTGTGATAAGGTAATTCGTAACGGGTAACAAGTAACAAAAGTAAACAACATGCAGCAAGGTGGCCCAATCCTTTTTGTAGCAAAGGACAAGCCTGGACAAACTCTTATATAAAGGAAAACATTCCTGAACACATGGGAATTATCATAAAGCTAGTTTTCATCATGCTCATATGATTCGCGTTCGTTACTTTGATAATTTGATATGTGGGTGGACCGGTGCTTGGGTACTGACCTTCCTTGGACAAGCATCCCACTTATGATTAACCCCTCTCGCAAGCATCCGCAACTATGAAAGAAGAATTAAGGTAAACCTAACCATAGCATGAAACATATGGATCCAAATCAGCCCTTTACGAAGCAACGCATAAACTAGGGTTTAAGCTTCTGTCACTCTAGCAATCCATCATCTACTTATTACTTCCCAATGCCTTCCCCTAGTCCCAAACAAACGTAACTACTCACAAATCATATTCATGTTCGTAATCGGATGGGTATTAATGTGCATAAAGGATCTGAACATATAATATTCCACCGAATAAACCAACTAGCATCAACTACAAGGAGTAATCAACACTACTAGCAACCCATAGGTACCAATCTGAGGTTTTGAGACAAAAATCGGATACAAGAGATGAACTAGGGTTTGGGAGGAGATGGTGCTGGTGAAGATGTTGATGGAGATTGACCTCCTCCCGATGAGAGGATCGATGGTGATGACGATGGTGACGATTTCCCCCTCTCGGAGGGATATTTCCCTGGCAGAACAACTCCGCCGGAGCCCTAGATTTGTTCCGCCAAGGTTCCGCCTCGAGACGGCGGCGCTTCGTCCTGAAAGCTTCCTTCTTATTTTCTCTAGGGCAAAAGACACCTTATACCAGAAGATGGGCATCGGGGGGCTTCCAGGTAGCCCAAGAGGCAGGGGCGCGCCCAGGGGGGTAGGGCGCGCCCCCACCCTCGTGGCCAGGGTGGGCCCCCTTCGGTTGATTCTTTCGCCAGTATTTTTTATTAATTCCAAAAAGTGCCTCCGTGAAGTTTCAGGACTTTGGAGTTGTGCAGAATAGGTCTCTAATATTTGCTCCTTTTCCAGCCTAGAATTCCAGCTGCCGCCATTCTCCCTCTTCATGTAAACCATGTAAAATAAGAGAGAAAAGGCATAAGTATTGTGACATAATGTGTAGTAACAGCCCATAATGCAATAAATATCGATATAAAAGCATGATCCAAAATGGACGTATCAACTCCCCCAAGCTTAGACATCGCTTGTCCTCAAGCGGAAGCCGATATCGAAAAAATATGCCCACATGTTTAGAGATAGAGGTGTCGATAAAATAAAATACGGACATAGGGCATCATGATCATTCTTAGAATAGCAACATATATATATTGTCATATGATTTCTTATGCTAAAGTAACAATCTATTCACAATGTAAAATATGAATCAGAAACTTCATTGAAAACTAGCAAACTATAATCTTAGTCATTGAAGCAATTGCAATTTAGCATAACATCGGAAAGAGTCAATATAAGAGCTTTTCAGCAAGTCCACATACTCAACTATCATTAAGTATTTCACAATTGCTAACACTCACGCAATACTTATGGGTATATGAAGTTTTAATTGGACACATAGAAAGATAGGGGCTTATAGTTTTGCCTCCCAACCTTTTACCTCAAGGGTAATGTCAACAATAATGCTTTATGAAAACCCACATCCAATTGGTTATATATATCAGGATCTTTTCAACACATAGTGCTTGCCAAAGGATAAATTGTAAAAAGGAAAGGTGAAGATCACCATGACTCTTGTATATGGTATAAGGCAAAAAATAAAAGATAGGCCCTTCACAGAGGGAAGTAGAGGTTGTCATGCGCTTTTATGGTTGGATGCACAAATCTTAATGCAAAAAACGTCACTTTATATTGCCAGTTGTGATAGGGACCTTTATTATGCAGTCCGTCGCTTTTATTTCTTCCATATCACAAGCTCGTATAAAGTTTATTTTCTCAACACTAATAGATCATACATATTTAGAGAGCAATTTTTATTGCTTGCAACAATGAGAACTTACTTGAAGGATCTTACTCAATCCATAGGTATATATGGTGGACTCTCATGGCAAAACTGGGTTTAAGGATATTTGGAAGCACAAGTAGTATCTCTACTTGGTGCAAAGAATTTTGCTAGCATTAGGGGGAAAGGCAAGCTCAACATGTTGGATGATCCATGACATAATTTATTTCGGATATAAGAAAACATAACCCATTACATTGTCTTCCTTGTCCAACATCAACTTTTTAGCATGTCATATTTTAATGAGTGCTCACAATCATAAAAGATGTCCAAGATAGTATATTTATATGTGAAAACCTCTCTTTCTTTATTACTTCCTATTAATTGCAACGATGACCAAAACTATGTTTGTCAACTCTCAACAACTTTTATTCATCATAGTATTTATATGTGAAGTCATTACTCTCCATAAGATCAATATGATCTCTTTATTTCTTTTATTCTTTCTTTTTTCTTTTATTCCCTCAAGGTCATAGCAAGATAACCAAGCCCTCGACTCAAGACTAATCTTTATTATATATAGCCCATGGACTCGATTACATAGATAAGGATCAACACAAAACTCAAAGCTAGATCATGCTAAACTTTATTCTACTAGATCAAGATATGGCCAAAAGGATCGAACTAAGAAAAATGGTAAAGATAGAAGGGTGATGGTGATACAATACCGGGGCACCTCCCCCAAGCTTGGCAGTTGCCAAGGGGAATGCCCATACCCATGTATTTATGTCTCTTCTTCAGAGGTGGTGATGATGAAGTTGTTGATGACGGCTTCTTCCTTAATTTGCACTTGAAGACGTCATGGTGATCTAGATCTGTCACAAAAATAGCTCGAAACAAAATCAGAGGATTTTGTCGTGGTACCGTGGTCAAAACCTTCGGGAGATTATATAATGAATTTTTACCGACCTAAAGAAGTATCGTGCAAGAAAACGAAGTCCGGAGGGCACACGAGGTGTCCACGAGGCAGGGGGGCGTGCCCATTTGGGTATGGCGCGCCCTCCACCCTCGTGGATGCCTAGTGTCCTTTTCGGACTACTTCTTATTTTCCTATTTTCTTAAGTATTCCAAAATGGAGAAAATTTGCTGTTAGAACTGTTTTGGAGTCGGTTTACTTACCATACCACATACCTATTCCTTTTCGGAGTCTGAAACATTCTGGAGAGTGTCCCTTATGTACTCCTCCGGGGTTACGGTGTTAATAACATTGGTTTCAACATTTATGGGATTACCTGAGATATAATGTTTGATTCTTTGACCGTTCACCACCTTCGGATTTGTGCCTTCGAAGTTGTTGTTTTTTATGGCACTGGAACGATAGACCTCCTCGATAACGTAAGGACCTTCCCATTTAGAGAGGATTTTTCCTGCAAAAAATCTTAAACGAGAGTTGTATAACACAACATAATCACCTACATTAAAATCACGCTTTTGTATCCTTTTGTCATGCCACCTTTAACTTTTTCTTTAAACAGTTTGGCATTCTCATAGGCCTGGGTTCTCCAGTGATCAAGTGAGCTAATATCAAATAGTCTCTTCTCACCGGCAAGTTTGAAATCATAACTGAGCTCTTTAATGGCCCAATATGCCTTATGTTCTAGTTTGAGAGGTAAGTGACATGCTTTTCCATAAACCATTTTATATGGAGACATACCCATAGGATTTTTATATGCAGATCTATAGGCCCATAATGCGTCATCAAATTTCTTGGACCAATTCTTTCTAGATCTATTAACTGTCTTTTGCAAAATTAATTTAATTTCTCTATTACTTAGTTCTACATGAACACTAGACTGTGGGTGGTATGGAGATGCAATTCTATGATTAACATTATACTTAGCAAGCATTTTACGAAAATCACCATGAATAAAATGTGAACCACCATCAGTCATTAAATATCTAGGGACTCCGAACCTCGGAAAAATAACTTCTTTAAGCATCTTAATAGAGGTGTTAGGATTAGCACTACTAGTTGGAATAGCTTCTACCCACTTAGTAATGTAATCAACAACAACTAAAATATGTGTATACCCATTATAGGAAGGAAACGATCCCATATAATCAAAGCCCCAAACATCAAATGGTTCAATAACAAGTGAATAGTTCATAGGAATTTCTTGACGTCTACTAATATTACGATTTCTTTGATATTCATCACAAGACAAGACAAACTTATAGGAATCTTTGAATAGAGTGGGCCAATAAAAACCAGATTGCAATACCTTATGTGAAGTTCTATCTCTAGCGTGGTGTCCTCCATATGCCTCGGAGTGACACTTGTGTAGGATCTGTTCCTGTTCAGGCTCAGGTACACAACGTCTAATAACACCATCTGCTCCTTCTTTATAAAACTGTGGGTCATCCTAGAAGTAATGTCTTAAATCATAGAAAAACTTTTTCTTTTGCTGGTATGTGAAACTAGGTGGTATAAATTTAGCAACAATGTAATTAGCATAATCAACATACAATGGAGTAGTACGAGAAGCATTTATGACAGCTAATTGTTCATCAGGAAAGCTATCATCAGTAGGTAGTGGGTCGTCAAGAACATTCTCTAACCTAGATAAGTTGTCTGCAACGGGGTTCTCGGCTCCCTTTCTATCAATAGTATGCAAATCAAATTCTTGTAGCAAGATAACCCATCTAATAAGTCTAGGTTTAGCATCTTCCTTTTCCATAAGATATTTAATTGCAGCATGATCAGTGTGAACAGTTACTTTAGAATCAACAATATAAGGTCTTAACTTATCACAAGCAAATACAACTGCTAAAAATTCTTTTTCAGTAGTAGCATAATTTCTCTGGGCAGTTTTACTAGCATATTGGATAACATTTAATTTCTTATCAACTCTTTGTCCTAGAACAGCACATACAGCATAATCACTAGCATCACACATAATTTCAAAGGGTAAATTCCAATCATGTGGCTGAACAATAGGTGCAGAAATCAATGCTTTCTTAAGTATTTCAAATGCTTCTACGCAATCATCATCAAAGACAAAAGGAACATCTTTTTGTAATAGATTAGTCAGAGGCCTAGAAATTTTTGAGAAGTCTTTAATGAACCTCCTATAAAAACCGACATGACCAAGGAAACTTCTTATACCTTTAATGTCCTTAGGACACGACATCTTTTCAATAGCATCAACTTTAGCTTTATCCACTTAAGTACCTCTTTCAGAAATTTTATGCCCCAAGACAATACCTTCATTAACCATAAAGTGACACTTCTCTCAATTCAAGACAAGATTAGTTTCTTCACATCTCTAGAAAACTCGCTCAAGGTTGCTTAAGCAATCATCAAAAGAAGTTCCATACATGGAGAAATCATCATGAAAACCTCAACAATCTTTTCATAGAAGTCAGAGAATATAGCAGTCATACATCTTTGAAAGGTAGCAGGTGCATTACATAAACCAAAAGGCATACATCTATAAGAAAAAGTACCGAAAGGGCGAGTAAAAGTGGTCTTTTCCTGATCCTCTTTTGACACAGGTATTTGAGAGAAACCAGAATAACCATCTAGAAAGCAAAAAATGTGAATGTTTGGATAATCTTTCTAGCATTTGATCAATAAAAGGTAAAGGGTAATGATCCTTTCTAGTAGCTTGATTTAATTTGCGGATGTCAATTACAATTCTATAACCTGCAACAATTCTTTGTGGGATCAATTCATCTTTATCATTAGGAACAACAGTAATACCTCCCTTCTTAGCGACACAATGGACATGACTTATCCAGTGACTATCAACAATAGGATAAATTATACCTGCCTCCAGAAGCTTTAGTATTTCATTTCTTACCACTTCTATCATCTTAGAATTTAACCGTTGTTGGTGATCAACAACTGGTTTAGCATCTTTCTCCAATTTTATTTTGTGCTGGCATAGAGTGGGACTAATGCCCTTAAGATCATCAAGAGTATATCCAATAGGAGCACAGTGCTTCTTCAGAGTTTTCAATAATTTCTCTTCTTCCTGCTCTGAAAGGTTAGCACAAATAATAACATGATATATCTTCTTTTCATCAAGATAAGCATATTTAAGAGTATCAGGTAATGGTTTAAGCTCAAACACGGGATCACCCTTGGGTGGAGGAGGATCCCCTAGGATTTTAACAAGCAAGTTTTGTTTCAAAATAGGTCCCTATTTAAAGAATACTTCATCTATTTCCCTTCTTTCATTCATAAACATATCGTTTTCATGGTCTAGCACATATTGTTCTAAAGGATCATTAGGAGGCACGGCAATATAAGCAAGACCAATAATTTCATCTTTACTAGGCAGTTCTTTCTCATGGGGTTGTCTATGAAATTTAGCAAAATTAAAATCATGAGACATATCTCCTAAACCAACAGTAACAATATCCTTTTCGCAATCTATCCTAGCATTAACAGTATTCAAGAAGGATCTACCAAATATAATGGGACAAAAGTCATCTTGCGGGGAACCAAGAACAAGAAAATCAGTAGGATATTTAACTTTCCCACACAATACTTCAACATCTCTAACAATCTCAATTGGTGAAATAGTATCTCTATTGGCAAGCTTAATTGTAACATCAATATCTTCTATCTTAGCAGGTGCAATATCATGCATAATTTCTTTGAATAAGGAATGACGTATTGCACTCGCACTAGCACCGATATAGCATAAGCCATGATAACAATGATCTCCTATTTTAATAGAAACAACAGGCATGCCTACAACAGGTCTAGCAATTCTAGCAGCTTCATTACAGAAGTAAATAACATGCCCATCAATATTATTGACCAAGAGATCTTTAAACATAGCAATACTAGGTTCAACTTTAATTTGCTCAGAGGGTGTAGAAGTTCTAATATTACTCTTATGAACCATATTTGAAGCTTTAGCATGATCCTTTATTCTAATAGGGAAAGGTGGTTTCTCAATATAAGCGGTAGGAACAATAGGATCAACATTATAAGCGATAGTCTTTTCTTCAACTTTAATAGGTTCTACTACTTCTACTTCAATGGGAGGATGATATTTAAACCACTTCCCCTTAGGGAGATCAACATGAGTAGCAAATGATTCACAGAAAGAAGCTACTATCTCAGAGTCAATTCCATATTTAGTGCTAAATTCACGAAAACATCGGTATCCATAAAAGATTTAACACAATCAAACTTGGGTGTCATACCTGACTCCTTACCTTTGTCGAGTTCCCAATCCTTAGAGTTGCGTTTAATTCTTTCCAATAAATCCCATCTAAATTCAATAGTCTTCATCATAAAAGAACCAGTACAAGAAGTATCGAGCATGGAGTGATTATTGAGAGAAAGCCGAGCATAAATTTTTTGAATAATAATTTATCTTGAGATCTCATGATTGGGTCATGAATATAACATTGACTTAAGCCTCCCCCAAGCTTGAGTGATACTTTGTCCTTTGCGAGGCCAAAAATTATATATATATATAATTACGATCATGATGAACCAGATGCATAGGATAAAACTTATGATGAAATTCCAATTTCAATCCGTTGTAGTTGCATGATCTGATATCATCACATAGCCTAAACCATGTCAATGCCTTTACCTCCAAAGATAAAGGGAAGACCTTCTTCTTGATAACATCCTTGGGCACACCTGCAAGCTTAAATAATCCACAAACTTCATCCACATAGATTAGGTGCATATCGGGATGTAATGTTCCATCTCCTGTAAAAGGATTAGCTAGCAGTTTCTCTATCATACCCGAAGGAATTTCAAAGTGAACATTTTCAGTAAGTTCAGTAGGTTGAGGAGAAAATCTTTTCTTTACTGGTCGGGGTGAAGATACCCCTAACAAGCCCCTCAAAGAATTATTTTCCATAGTAACAAGTGACAGTAAATTTCAGCACACTATATAAATTTTTCCTTACCAAATTCCACCTACCAAAGGCGCTTCACTCCCTGGCAACGGCGCCAGAAAATATTCTTGACGACCCACAAGTATAGGGGATCTATCATAGTCATTTCGATAAGTAAGAGTGTCGAACCCAAGGAGGAGCAAAAAGAAATGACAAGCGGTTTTCAGTAAGGTATTCTATGCAAGCACTGAAATTATCGGTAACAGATAGTTTTGTGATAAGGTAGTTCATAACGGGTAACAAGTAAAAAAAGTAAACAAGGTGCAGCAAGGTGGCCCAATCCTTTTTGTAGCAAAGGACAAGCCTGGAAAAACTCTTATATAAAGGAAAACGCTCCCGAGGACACATGAGAATTATCGTCAAGCTAGTCTTCATCATGCTCATATGATTCACGTTCGTTACTTTGATAGATTGATATGTGGGTGGACCGTTGCTTGGGTACTGCCATTCCTTGGAGAAGCATCCCACTTATGATTAACCCCTCTCACAAGCATCCGCAACTACGAAAAAAGAATTAAGATAAACCTCACCATAGCATGAAACATATGTATCCAAAGCAGCCCCTTACGAAGCAATGCATAAACTAGGGTTTAAGCTTTTGTCACTCTAGCAACCCATCATCTACTTATTACTTCCCAATGCCTTACCCTAGGCCCAAACAATGGTGAAGTGTCATGTAGTCGACGTTCACATAACACCACTAGAGGAAAGACAACAAACATCTCATCAAAATATCGAACGAATACCAAATTCACATGAGTATTATAATAAGACTTCTCCCATGTCCTCAGGAACAAATGTAACTACTCAAAAATCATATTCATGTTCATAATCAGAGGAGTATTAATGTGCATAAAGGATCTGAACATATAATCTTCCACCGAATAAACCAACTAGCATCAACTACAAGGAGTAATCAACAGTACTAGCAACCCATAGGTACCAATCTGAGGTTTTGAGACAAAGATCGGATACAAGAGATGAACTAGGGTTTGGGAGGAGATGGTGCTGGTGAATATGTTGATGGAGATTGACCCCCTCCCGATGAGAGGATCGATGGTGATGACGATGGTGACGATTTCCCCCTTCTGGAGGGATGTTTCCCCGGCAGAAAAGCTTCGCCAGAGCCCTAGATTGGTTCCGCCAAGGTTCCGCCTCGAGATGGCGGCGCTTCGTCCCGAAAGCTTCCTTCTAATTTTTCCAGGGCAAACAACACTACAAAAAAAGACACTTCCGTGATGATACGTGTTTGTCACAATAGGTCATGTTTTCTATCATGCATGTACATCCATGACGATTTTATGACAGAATCAAGATAGTCATACCTGTGCTGTTGTAGAAGTGTTCCATGACATTACCAAAATTATCATCACGGAACTATCCACTTTCATGACGATAAATCGTGCATCACAGAAGTGCTTTCGTCAAGGGTGACCGACACGTGGCATCCATCATAACGGAACACCGTTAAGCTATCGGGTCCGATTTTTGATCCGATAACCCATTAACAGCCCCGACCAATGGGGATTTTCCACGTGTAAAATCATCATTGGCTAGAGGAAACACATGTCATGTCACCGTTGGGACAGATGTCATCCACTCATTGGACCCAAAGCGCCTATGATACGTCGACACGTGGCACGGCCCAAGAGAAGCCCATTCCTGTGAAAAGGCCGGCCCGTTTGACTTGGTCAAGAGGTGGCGGGCCGGCCCACATCATGCCTGTTAACGGCATGTTCGCATATAGCCCATTTACAGCCTGCTAACCCAGGGCCCGTTTATGGCCTATCCGAATTAGGCCCAGTAGCGTCATCTGGGTTGTCCAATATAATTCCAGCCCATGTATGGCCCATGACGTCTTTCGGCCCATATGAGGCCCTTAGTAACTCTCGACCCATTAACGGCCCGTGGTAAAACTGGCCTGTAATGAAGAGTGTATCACTTTATACCCATTAACGGCCCATTATTCCGTTGGGCCGTTTCCAGCCCATGTTATCTTTCGGCCTTCTCAGGGCCCATTTATTCTTGGGCTCATTTCCAGCATTCGTTTACTTATGGCCCGTTACTGTCATTTTTTACTTGTGGGCCAAATTCAGCCCGTGGTTACAGTCGGCCCGTTTGTGGCCCGTTAATACATTGGGCCATTTTCATAGTCATCAAATACGGCCGATTAACGACGACCCGTTATGGTCGGCCCATGAACGGACGATTTCAACTCGATCCCATTTACGGCCATAATGTGGTTTGTTATTGGCTCATGTTTGGCAACCCGATCATACGGCCCGCAGAAGGCCATTGATGATATGGCCCGTAGAAGGCCCATTGTGTCTACGGCCCATATAAGGCCCATCGTTTCTATGCCCCATAGAAGGACCATTGTTTCTACCGCCCTTAGAAGGCCCCTTGTTTCTACGGCCTGTAGGAGGCCCATGTTAACTACAGTAAATATGTAGCCCATGGTTATTGTGTGTCGGTGTACACAAGTAGGGGATCTCCTTTTGAGGGGGTAAAGTGAGAAGCGCGCCCGCGGTTATTCCTTTTTACGGGAAAGGTGCGGGACACCTTCTTTCCCGTTAACTGCGATACGACACATGCGTGCGGGAACCACCCCACGCATGCCCCCCACGTCACACATGCTCCTCCACGACGCACGTTCAACGCGAGTCGTGGGGAAGCACAGCAGATGGAACAGTTACCATGGTGAAATCCGCCCCGCCTGCCCGCGCACCGTTCTGTGCCTGGCCTAACAACGTGTCACGCTTATGTGTGGCCCAGGCCCGGGGGCTCCTTTTTGTGTACAAAAGTAGGGGCTCTCCTTTTGACCCCTTTACTTGTGCACGGCAGTTGGAGCCACGCGCCTTGGCCTCACATAGTAGGGCAAAGGAGGGGAGCCAGAGAAAAGCCGAGGGCACAAGACAGACGAGGCAAGATCAAGGACCAAGGCCACAAAGTGCAGGTGGACGAAGCAGGTTTCCCCGGCAAGACCCTTGCTGGGGAAGCCTCAGTAGCCCCGGCAAGGCCCTTGCCGGCACGGCTCGCCCACACCAGCAAAGTGAGCCACCCTCGAACCCACGGTCTGCAACATCGTCAACCGCATTGGGCCACGGCTCGGGAGGCACCTGCATGGTGGTATGCAGATCCTTGTGAAGACAAAGAATATTCAAGATTAGATGAGGATTGGGAGGCAAGAATCCTCATCAAGATTCTTGCCGAAGAAACCCACAAGACCCCCGGCAAGATCCTTGTGGAGGACAACAGCGCTCCACGGCAAGACCCTTGCCAAAGGCGTCAGCGGGGCCACTGCCAGGCCCGCAACAACCAAATCCCCACCGTCGTTCACATGCAGCTGCCAGCCCAACCAGCTGGGCAGGCACTTGCACGGCAATATGCAGCTTCCAGGCTAACTCAGCACACACCTGCATGGCGGCATGCAGATCTTCGTGGAGGCTCCACCACCGCGCCACCTCAGCTGCCCGCCCGCCTACATGGCACCGCATGCATCGCTGGCCAGGGCGCGTATCAAAGTGAGGAGCGGTGACGGACAGGACGGGCCTCACCCCCATCCCCGATAAAGCGAGGGGACACCTAAGCTGCACACTAAATGTGTCTTGTCCTGTAATACAAGCGATAAGCTCGTAGCACTGTAGGCCTTTCCACCTCCTGTGTGCCACTGTGGCAGCCCCTTACGCCTATAAAAGGAGGCCCATGGCATACTGGAGAAGGATTCGGCTCTTTCGAACCACACATCGCCCGTAGCTAGTTCAAGATCTTAAGAACGCTCAATGCATCCACCAAAGCAGGACTAGGGTTTTACGCATCCTCGCGGCCCGAACCTGGGTAAAAACGATCCTTGTGCTGGTTACTAATCCTACTCTTCTCGCAACCCCGAGCCCCGCAACCGCAGTAGGGATTCCTATGATCCCATAGGTGTCGTTTCCCACCGACATCTTTGGCGCGCTAGGTAGGGGGCGCAATTGTGAGAATATGGTCTAGTAGTTGGCCTAGCAGTTCTTCATCACCACGGCTCCCGCGGAGAAGGCGGCGAAGAGAGAGGCGCTACATGCGAGCGCGAAGGTTGCTAGGGCGGCGACGAGAAAGCTAAGTCATGCCAAACTTTAAATTTTCTCCTTAATATAATGTTATCATCCTCGGAGATTCTGCCTATGTGTGGAAAACCTGTACGCAGAGGGCCCCTCCTGCGATTGGCAATGCCCTTGTTCTGTTTCGAGTCCACTCAACAGCTCAAGCGGCCGCGTCAAGAGCGGCAGGGTAGCCTTCCGCAATCAGCAATGCTTTCGACTCTGACTCGAGTCAAGCTCGACAGTTCGAGCGGCCGCGTTGAGGGCGGTAAGGTGGTTTGCCCAGGAGCAAGCGCACCCGGCAGGCTAATGGGGATCTGTCCTCAATACGCCGCCCTAGGTTTACGCGCCGGCAAGCTTTCCCAGTTAACGTAGGGTGGACATACAAAGGAAAATCAAACAGGAAAATAACATGCATTATGTCAGAAGTACTGCAGAGTTATATTACAGAAATTGCCGCCGCGGTTCTAACTAAAGATAGCAATTGTCCTGGTCATGAACCTGCAGCGGCGATAAGTAACGGGATGCCTAGTCCCGGCGCTGGCCCTCCAACCTCTTGATTTTGTCGATGCGGCTGAGGATGGGCTTGATACGCTCCTTTATCGCCGTGATGTCAGCATCCTCTGGCAAGCTCTTCAGTGCAGCTTCGAGGTCGAGGTCAAGGATGCTAGTGCGCTATCTTGGCAAGAACCTTGGTCATGACACCCCGGCAGAGCATCCGGGACTCCTCGGCCAGGGAGGCCGCCCGGTTGGAGTGAAGCCGCTCCAGGGCGCCGACGACCTTCTCAAAGAACAGGGTCAGGTTGGCGTTGGGGCTCAGGCTCGCCTCTGGGGCATACCTCATGCCCGGCATCCCCATTGTGGCCAGCTGCGTGGCGGCCGAGTTCACAGCGATGACGAGGCGTCCGAGCCAACGCTTCTCGCCCTCCACATGGTCGTGAAGGTTGGCGGCCTCATTCCTCCGCAGCTGCTTCTCGGTCTCCAGGTCCTTGGTCAGAGTCCCCTCCTGGGCTTTGGCCTTCGACAACATCTTCTCGAGATTCTCCAGCTTCAACTTGAGGTCTCTGATGGAATTGTTCTCCTCGGAGAGATCTCCGGCCTGCTGACGGCCGCGTCATGCGCCTCCGCCGGGGCGCCATTGAGCGTGTCCTTCTCCTTGGACAACTTTAGAGTTTGCTCCTTCAGCTCATCTCGCTCCGCCTCCAGCTCCTTCACCTTGTCGGTATGAACCAGAGCCTGGGCATCGAGTGCCTCCTGATGCCTCTGCTCCAGCTCTTGGGTCCGCTGTACGACGAGCTTGTCCACCTCTTCATCCTTGCCGTGGAGCGTGGCGGCAAGCTTCTCCTCGCGCGCGGAAAGGTCCTCCTCCTGGGAGTTTAGTGCGGCCTCATGCTGGGTCCGGACGGCTTTGGTGGCGGTGGCCAAGTTCTTCGTTGTCTCTTGGGCCTTCTCGACATCGTCTAGCTTCATGGTGAGCTCCACGTCACGCTTGGCCAGCTTGCCCTGGGAGGCCCTCAGCTCGTCTTGAGCCTGGCGGAACCAGTCCTGCGCCTCGGCGAAGCGCTCCTGGAAGTTCGTCTCCGCTTTCTCCACCACCGCCGTCCTGGACTTGGCCTTGTCCAGACAGGCGCGGTGGAGCGCTTGGAGCTTCCGGAAGCTTGCACCCATGGTCTGAAGCAGCCACTCCTCCTAGGAGCCGTCGCCACCAACGCTCGGCTCATCGATGACCTCAAGCCCGACAGCGGCAAGCACCTTCTCGTCGAACACCTCTCCCTCAAGGGGAGCCCTGGTGCTCGATGCGCCTGGAAGATGGATGAAGAGTTCATCGCTCACCCTCAGGTACCTACCAGATCCAGAGGCAGCGAAGGAGGAGGGCTGGTCATCAAGCACCCCTCCTCGGCAGTAGCCTTGCCGGCCTCCCTGGCAGGCCCCTTGCCGGGCTCCCCGGCGGGCCCCTTGGCGGCGTCCTCAGTAGCACCCTTGGCGCTCTCCTCAGTGGCAATCTTCTCGGCCTGTGCCGCGGCATCCTTGGCGACGTCCTTGATGATGATGTTGACGTCCTCTGCGTCCATCGAGGGGAAGGCTGGATGCCAAGAAGGGGACAGGGCGGGGCCAAGATCAAAAGTCATTAAAAGAAGGAAGAAAGAAAGAACGCAAGCAGAGACAGAAAGCGAGTGGCTTACCCATGCTAGGCCGAGAAGCGGAAGTCCCTTCTCCACCAAGGTTCGGCGCCGAGGCGAAGCCACCGGCACTCGCGTTCTCCTCCTCCTCCTCCGTGTGCATGGGCTCGATGCTTGGTGCCCTTGCCGGGGACGCCCCTCGGGGCGGCGTGGTCGACGGGGGCGGCACGTTGGGAGAAGACCTCTATGGTTCCCCTTGATGCTGCTCCCCTCCTACATCCACGACATGGTCAGTACCAAAGCATCGTGCCCCTAGCGCACGTCGACAAAGGACGGGTGATGGACTCACGCTGGGGGCTGGGCTGGGGCTGCTGCCCGGGCTGCTCAACACCACCAGTGGCGTGCTGGAGGTGTCTGCTGGGGGCTAGATGCTCGACGAAATCCTGGCCCTCTTTGCTCTCTGGGCTAGCCTCTCCACGTCCCTGTGGAATGAAGATGATTCAGAATAGGTGACACCATTTAAGGAAATGGAGGGAAAAAAGAAGAGCAGGGGGGAAGCAGAGCTTACTCTTCCTCCTCCTCCTCCTCCTCCTCCTCCTCTGCTGCTTTCCTCTTCCTCTCTGGGCTGAGGGTCCAAAGTCAAATGCGATCCCCGCGCCAATGTCTGCCGGCGAAGGGGGAGGCGATGGCGTCCGGATGTGCTTGGACGACAAAGAAGCGGATGCCTTCTTCTTTGCCGCCATGGCTTTCGCCGCCTTCTTTGTCGCCACAGCCCTCGTCTGGCGCACATGCGCCTCCTGGGCCTGCCGCAGCTGCCAGGCCCAGTCAGGGCGGACCGGCTCGCCGGAGGTGGCCCGCCGCAGGACTCGCGCTCTTCCGGTGATTGGAGGGTTGGCGGTCGCGGTCTCCTCCCCCTCTCCCTCCTCTTCCGACGACTCATCGATGACGTCCTCGATGAGCGGAGCCCCGATGCCGGCGCTGCTGGCCTCCCCAGCAGCTGCCGCCCATCGGGCGAGCTCTTCTTCCTTCGCTTCCGCCGCAGCCTTGTCCTCCATGCCACCGGTGCTGCCGGCCTCCTCGGCGAGCTTTGCCTCCTCCTCGGCAAGCTTCGCCTCTGCCACCCTGGCGGCGATGTAGTCCAGCTCCTCCGGAGATGTGTCCTGGATGAGCCGCGGCTCGGCGGTGACGTACCCCTCGTGCAAGCTGTCGAAGAATTCCTGCACTTGGAGCTCGTCCGGCTCGACCCAACTCGGGTCAAGGCCGTGCGCGTTGAAGAACGACATCATGGCAATAATCTTGGACCGGCGAGAATTGTTGCACAACGGGACCACTCTCGCTGGCAACTTGAAAACGGGCTATTTTGCAACCTTGCCGGCCTTCGCGGCAACCCTCATAGCCTTGCCGGACCGCTCAACCTCGCCGTCGTCATTGACCTCGAGCTAGAAGATTTGTTGGAAGAGATGGGCATGCCTCCGCACCGTCAGGTTGTGGTCGAGACCGGGGCGGAGCCTCATGATGTCAGCAACATTCACGAAAAGCCAGGCCGACCTCCCCTTGTTGTGCATAGGAGCGATTCGGTGGCGGATGAAGTCCGCCCCGATCCTTTCGAGGGTGAGCCCAGCCTGGGTGAGCTGAAGGATCCTGGTGGTGGCAATCGTGAGCTTCGCGTCATCGGCATCGACATCGCCCCAGTCGTTTCCATGGACTGGTGAACCTCGTAGAATGTTGGCAGGTTCTCCTCCTCAATCCAGCACAACTGGCCCCACCACTCTTCCCACCTCTCCTTCATGGCACCCTCTGGGTATGCCCCCTTCGCCCTTGGAATCCAGGCGAAGCAACTAGAGATGGCGCCCCCTTTTTGGATCCGAGGGGAGATGTAATGGCGGAATAGCACCGTGTTGGGGTGCACCCTGGCGAAGCCCTCGCAGAGGTGTGCGAAGAGAGACATGCACGCCAAGGCATTCAGAGTAAAATCCAGAAGGCACAAGCCGTAGGTGTGCATCATGTCCTTAAAGAAATCGGAGAAGGGGGGACAGAGCCCACAAGAGAAGTAGTCGACGAAGAAGGGGTACCGATTTGGGGCGGCCACATCGCTGGCAGGGACGACGCGCGTGGCTGGATGCCCCGTCGTTTCTTCCCCCGTCTTCACCCTCCACAGAGCTTTGAAGAACTCCCGGAGCTCAAGCACACCGACCGTGAAGGGGAACTAGGCGAACTGTGCCCGTCGCGCCACCAGCTTGCTCTCCGGCTGCTCCATCGCCCCGGCATCTTTAGCCACTCCCTTGCTTTTGGTGGATTTGGGCGCCCTGGTGGTTGCGAGAGGCAAGAGGGCAGAGGATGGCGGAAGCGCATCAACGGTGGACGGAGACATGGGGCCTCGAGAAGGAGGAAGAAAGGGGGTGATGGTTCCAATATTGGAGAAGGCGCAGGGAGGGGGTGAAGTGAGCAACGCGCCCGCGGTTATTCCTTTTTACCGGGAAGGTGCGGGCCGCCTCCTTTCCCATTAATTGCGATACGACACAAGCGTGCGGAAACCACCCCACGCATGCCCCCACGTCACACACGCTCCTCCATGACACACGTTCAACGCGAGTCATGGGGAAGCGCAACGGACGGAACAGTTACCGCGGTGAAATCCGCCCCGCCTGCCCACGCACCGTTCTGTGCCTGGCCCAACAACGTGTCACGCTTAATTATGTGTGGCCCCGGCCCGGGGCTCCTGTGGGTGTACAAAAGTAGGGGCTCTTCTTTTGACCCCTTTACTTGCGCACGGGCAGTCGGAGCCACGCGCCTTGGCCGCACATAGCAGGGCAAAGGAGGGGAGCCAGAGAAAAGTCGATGGCACAAGACAAACGAGGCAACATCAAGGACCAAGGCCACAAAGTGCAGGTGGACGAAGCAGGTTTCCGTGGGAAGTGTCACGCCCAATATGCGACCCTATCCAAAAGGAGCTCGAAGGTCCCACCAAGGATAGACCCACATATTGAAATGCTTTTGCAAGGTGGATATCATTACATCAACATTACATAATAGATGGGGATACATACATAAGGCATACAATGCCACTCGAATACAACATCACAATACATAAGAGCATCATCCGACTACTAATGAATCACAAACAGAAACTCAAACGACATCCACCCAGCTAGCCCAGGCTGCCGACCTGGAACCTATCCCCTGATCGAAGAAGAAGCAGAAGAAGAACTCAACGCAAGCAAGCATCGCTCTCGCATCATGATCATCGCATAACCTGTACCTACAACTGTTGTTGTATTAAACTGTGAGCCACGAGGACTCAGCAATCCCATTACCATGGGTATCAAGACTAGCAAAGCTTAAAGGGAAAGGAAGGGGTAAAGTGGTGAGGATGCAGTAGCGACTAAGCATATATGGTGGCTAACATACGCAAATAAGAGCGAGAAGAGAGCAAGCAGAACGGTCGTGAAACTAGTAATGATCAAGAAGTGATCCTGAGCTCCTACTTACGTCAAACATAACCCAAGAACCGTGTTCACTTCCTGGACTCCGCCGAAAAGAGACCATCACGGCTACACACGCGGTTGATGCGTTTTAATTCGGATCTGGTGTCAAGTTATCTACAACCGGACATTAACAAATTCCCATCTGCCTATAACCGCAGGCACGGCTTTCGAAAGATTATACCCTGCAGGGGTGTCCCAACTTAGCCCATGATAAGCTCTCGCGATCAACGAAGGATATACCTTCTCCCATGAAGACCCGATCAGACTCGGAATCCCGGTTTACAAGACATTTCGACAATGGTAAAACAAGACCAGCAAAGCCTCCCGCTGTGCCGACAAATCCCGATAGGAGCTGCACATATCTCGTTCTCAGGGCACACCGGACGATCCAAACGTCGGGTTGGCATAGACCCTGGTTGCCCAGGGGGCGCCGGACATCGCTCGGTTTGGACCAACACTTAGACAAGCATTGGCCCGGTGGGGCTAAAATAAAGATGACCCTTGGGTTGGCCGACCCAAGGGAAAGGTATAGGTGGTGGTGAGGCAAATGGTAAAACCAAGGTTGGGCCTTGCTGGAGGAGTTTTATTCAAAGCGAACTGTCAAGGGGGTCCCATAAATCACCCAACCGCGTAGGGAACGCAAAATCCGGGAACATAACACCGGTATGACGGAAACTAGGGCGGCAAGAGTGGAACAAAACACCAGGCAAAAGGCCGAGTCTTCCACCCTTTACCAAGTATATATATGCATTAGTAATATAAGAGATATTGTGATATCCCAACCAAAATCCTGTCCACCATGGAGCAATCTTCAACTTCACCTGCAACTAGCAACGCTATAAGAGGGGCTGAGCAAAAACGGTAACATAGGCAAGCAACGGTTTGCATAGGAAAGGTGTCAAAGGTTAGAGGTTAATGGCAATTTGGGGGGGGGGCTTGATGAGCAAAAGATAGGTAACGCAGCATAGCGATAGAACGAAGCAACTAGCATAGCAATGATAGTAGTGAGATCCAGGGTAGCGGTCATCTTGCCTGAAATCCCGCAAGTAAGAAGAACGAGTCCATGAAGAAGATGAAGCCATGAAGACGAACCAAGCGTAGACGAACGAATCCTTGCGATTGCAACGAAACGGGAACTATCGAGAAGAAGCACATTACATAGTAAACACACCACACAAGAACAAGACATGATGCACAACCAAGCATGATGCATGACAAAGCCTACATGAAGCTACTCATGGCAAGAGATGATGCAAACAAGAGCAACACATCAAGGCAAGTTTAAATGAGGCCGGGAACAACATATAACAATTCCGGTAAGTCCTCATATGCATATTTCGAAATTGATCCAGATCTGGATAAGCCTTATGTTCAAGTTGTTAAACAGCAAGTTAAGATGCACCAAGATGATCTACACGAGATTCTAGTCAAGTTACATATAAAGTTCATTTAGTTCGGAGCTATGGCCTAGAAGATATGAGCAAAACAAGTTAAACATGGCATTGATGCAAAATGCATTCAAACATCAAGCAAACACCTCAAAAGAAGGATGCAACATGATAATATGAAACTACATGCAATTCTAAGAAAGTTTCATATAGAGCACACTCAAAACGGAGCAACAGTTCAACACACACACACTATACAAGTTATAGCAACAATCTGTCCAAAACAACAACTAGGCATATTGCAAGCATCAAAACAATAAGCTACAGCATCTCAACAGGAAAATAAAAGACATGGGCATGATGTACAGGTAAAGCATAACAAAACATGAACACTGAGCTATCTCCATAAATCACTAGAACATGCTCAAACACACATGGCAAGATTGCAAATAATAACAGTTCAGACTTTGCAGAAAATAACATCAGGTTGCAATGTTTAGAGCTATCAAACATCATGTTATAGGAACTTATCATGGCAAACAAAGTAATGGCATGAATCTACTAAACCCATAGATCAAAAGTCCCTTACTAACCATAAGCCAAAAAGCATCATAAAATATGATGGCACCCATGTAAACATAGCAAGTTATATTACAGATTCAAACATGGCAGAAACAGAATTATGAAGGCATGTAGATGAGCTTGTGCAACTCACTACAGAGCAAAACATGGCATGGCAAGGCAACCAACAGTAAGAAGACATGTTTGTGAAGCTAAGCATGGCAAGAGCAAGTCCATAAGGTGCATCGATCACTAGCAACAACCTTGGCAAAATTGAATAACATGTAAACAATCTGCCAGGAAACATTATGAAGCAAAAGTAGACACGAAAATGACATGCTAGACTACTCCATAATTGCAACCAGGGGCATGAATGGATATATAATAACCATATGTTCAAAACATCCTTACTGAAGTATCTCAAAATATGCATGGATCTCTCTGTAGCATCAAGTTTATATGGGATAAAAATAACAGCAGAACAGTGACTAAAATCAGCAACATTACGAAGCCTAGTTTGCATGCTTGTGCTAGTCACCACAATGATCAACAAAATACATGGTAAGCACCCCTGTAAAGAAGACATGGCATAGATAAAAACACATGTAGACATCAACATCATAAGGTGCACACATCAATCATGGAAAAAATGACAAAAGAGCTCGTTCTGTTAACAGACAGCAGACAACATAATGAAGCACCCTTGCAACGATGATTCAGGCATCAAGATGAGCTCAAATGAATATGATGCAATGGAATGAAATGAAGTACTCGTTGAGACGAACAATTTGACATATTACACGCACGAAACGAAGCTATGGATGCAGAGATACGATGCGATGAACATGGCATGATAATGTCAAAATATTCGGGACTTGGCCAAATTTCGGGGAAGGGGAAGTCAACCTTCAGACAGATCTGGATCCCTCGCACGCAGATCGAGGCAGGGAGGCGAGCTCGCCGGAGAGCACGCTGGAGAGGGCGAGGAAGGGAGGATCCGGCCGGGAGGAGCTTGCCGGAGCTCGGGGAGGAGGCCTCCCGGCGAGGGGGTCGGTTGGGATGGAGGCGGCGGCGCCGGCGGACGACGGCCGGGGCGGCGCGGAGGAGCGGCGGCCGGAGCAGGGGCTCGGGCGCCGGGCGAGGGCGCGGGGCTCCACGGCGGCGGGGAGGCGGCCCGGACGGAGGGGGCGGCGCGCGGGGCGCGGCTTGGGGGACGAGCGCGGGCGGCGGAGGACCTCCGGTGGCCGGCGCTGGGCGCGGCCGGGCGGCGCGGTCACCGGGCGGGAGGTGGCGGCGCGGCGACGGGCTGTGGCGCCGCACGAAGCGGGCCAGGCAGGCAGACGGCGGCGGCGGCGCGGGCTCGCGCGGGCCCGATCCGGGTCCCGCGGGCCGCGCGGTGGGGGGAGGAGAGAGAGGGTGAGGTGGCGACGGGGGATTGGCCGGGGCCGCGATGCTGGCTGAGGTGGCGTCCTCTGATTGGCTGGAGCGACGTGGAGGCTTTACATGTCAGGCGGGGTTGGACATGTCCGGCGCGCGAGGGGAGCGGGGCTAGGGTTTCGTCTGCGAAAATGGACGGGGTGGATGTTTTTATAGGTAGAGGGAGCTAGGAGAGTCCAAATGAGGAGAGGTTTTCGTCCACGAGATCGTGATTGAACGACCGAGAGCATGGAGGGGAGTTAGATGGGTTTTGGGCCACTTTGGAAGGGGTGTTGGGATGCAAAGAGAGAGGGGCTTTACGGTTACCTGGTTAACCGTTGGAGTATCAACCGACCTCCAAATGGCACGAAACTTGACATGCGGTCTACCGGTGCTATACCAAGGCCGCTTGGTAAGGCTCGGTCCATTCCGAGAACATTTAACACCCGCTCACAACAAGAGACAAAAGGGGGACGCGGGAGGGCATAGGAGTGCCGGATTGCAAAACGGACAACGGGGAAAAGGCTCGGATGCATGAGACGAACACCTATGCAAAATGACATGCATATGATGACATGATAAAATGCAACACGCAACTAAATGACATGGCAACGACGGCGAATAACTGGTAGACACCTGGCGCATCGAATCCGGGGCGTTACAACACTCCTCCACTAACAAGAGATCTCGTTCTGAGATCTTAGGACCGAGACGGAAGGGAAAAAGGGATGAGGTGAAACAAGAACTGAAGAGAAGAAGCAAAGAATCGAGAGCACTCGAGAAGAAGAGAGGAACGACGAGAATGACGAGAATCGAAAGCTCATGTAAACAGATAGACTATGAAACCACTCCGGTTAGAATGAGATAAGAAACGAATAAGACTGAAAGGATTTAGGCAGCACTCTGGCTGAACATGGAAAGAATAGAACATGAACTTGAGAGGATGGAATGATAATTGATGAAGACATGACACAAAACCTCCGAAAAGAATTGAAATTGAATGAAAAGAACTTAGAAGGAAAGGTTGAACGGAGTTGTTGAGAAAATCAACAACGAAAGAATAAACTTGTTGTGGACTTTTGGATAACATCTCAAAATTATGAGGTGATAATCGACCACAAACGGAAAAGATTGAATAGCTGAGAGGAATGAAGAAATGCAAAACTCCATTTCAGAAGAAAATGAAGAATTATTTGCGCTTCGAGACGCGAGAAGAAAAGATACTTGAAATCCACCAACAAAATCTTGATGAACTCTTGAAGAAAAGATTAAATCATGAAGAACCACCATGAAGAACTCCGGTACAAAAGGATGATGAGATAGAATGAAGGAAGAAAGAATAAGATGAGCCTTGCGATGATTTAGATGGAGGTTCCGACAAGATGGCTGAGGAAATTGAACTCCGGAAAAGAAAAGATGGAAACACTTGGAACTAGAATTTATTCATCAAGAACAAACTCTGAAGGAAAGGATTAATCACTTTGAGAAAATAAGAATAAGATTTATTGTATGCTTAGCCTTCATCAAATTAAATTGATGACAAGCAATGGATTTGCACACTACTTATTCTTCTTGAAAAAGAATTGAGAAGTGACATATCGCAAACTTGAGAAGGTCTTCATGAACCACCGGTAGGATTGAAAAGAACGAATGAATTAATATGGTAATCAAAGAAAAAGAATCTTGAACGAACCACCGTTAGAATTCGGAAATGACTGACGAAAAAGAAGTAATCACCAGAAGAATTAGAAGAACCAATAAGCTAGAGGGGATTTAGATGCAAGAGAACGGGAAGAACTCGGTCTGATTAAAAGCACTTGAATGAAGCACCGGGATAAATAGAGAATGATAACTGGAATGATGGCCTCCAGTGAAAGAAACGGGAAAACAACTCCTAAAATACTCCGGATGGTAAGAAAAGTATATCTGACAAATGGAATAATTCGAGACGATAACATGAAACTAGAACCGCGAGTCTATGAGAGAGCGGGCAAGATTTAGAAGAAACTCTTCTTCGATCTTCAAATGATGACGAGAAACACCACCATAATTACTGAGATACTCCGGGAGAATGAAAAGCGAAGGTATTGAGCCAACAATGAAAAGAATTTGAAAACAATCTTGGAGAAGGCATGTGAGTGATGAAATCCATTCTTACGTCACACTTTGAAAAGAATTGACAATAACTCCGGGGGAATTAGAAGGGTCAGGTAAGATCCTGGGAAAAACCTGTGGTTTAGGGCCCACTGAAGAGAAAACACCGTTGAAAAGGATGATGAACAGATAAATGAAGCACCGGAACAATTGAAATATTTGAATGAGGTGACAACCTCGAATTAATTGGAACACTGACGAATCTCCTGAGATGTCTTCCGAACTCCGGAATGACTGAATGGCGAGAGGTGAACGAGCAGGGAAAACACTTCGAGGAAAAGAATATGATCAACCTGAAAAAAACTTGAATTGATGCCACCGGAAACGAGAAGAAGAATGACGAACAAGACGAGAATTCACCGGTTGAAATAATTAAGGGAAGACTGAAAGAGGCTCCACACGAGTGAAATTGATGCTCGAAACAGACTCAGGCTCCGGGGAGAAGAGGGTGGGAGGGCGGGAAAAACAAAATCAACTTGGAAGGGGAAATCGACAAATATCTTGAAGAGAAAACACCGGTTGAAATCACTGAGGAAAGAAAGCAAAGGCTTCGCACGAGTAGGATGGATACTTGATTATGAACTCCGGTTTCGAGAAGAAGAAGGGTGGGCGGGTCGGAAAAGAAAACAACTGAGGACAGAGAAACAACTTCATTGAGAGCGAACTGAGGATTGAACTCAAGATGAAGAGGGTCAAGTTGGCTTGACGAGAAATGCACCGGATGAAAAGAGCTGAGAAACAACGATCGAAAAAACCAACTGCGTGAACCTAAAGAAAAATTTGAAAGGGAAGAGGAGTAATTCAAAACACCTACGTCAAGATTCCCTACCAGAGCAACGAAGGGGCTGAGGAGTAAAAAGAATTCCTACTCTCCGATATAACTAGACTCCGAAAACAGTTTTCTTCTAGACTCAACAACGGCCAAACTACACGATCAATCAAGGGGGCTCCTAAGGTCGGTCGAGGCTCTGATACCAACTTGTCACGCCCAATATGCGACCCTATCCAAAAGGAGCTCGAAGGTCCCACCAAGGATAGAACCGCATATTGAAACACTTTTGCAAGGTGGATATCATTACATCAACATTACATAATAGATGGGGATACATACATAAGGCATACAATGCCACTCGAATACAACATCACAATACATAAGAGCGTCATTCGAATACGGATGAATCACAAACAGAAACTCAAACGACATCCACCCTGCTAGCCCAGGCTGCCGACCTGGAACCTATCCCTTGATCGAAGAAGAAGCAGAAGAAGAACTCAACGCAAGCAAGCATCGCTCTCGCGTCATGATCATCGCATAACCTGTACCTGCAACTGTTGTTGTAGTAAACTGTGAGCCACGAAGACTCAGCAATCCCATTACCATGGGTATCAAGACTAGCAAAGGTTAAAGGGAAAGGAAGAGGTAAAGTGGTGAGGTTGCAGCAGCTACTAAGCATATATGGTGGCTAACATACGCAAATAAGAGCGAGAAGAGAGCAATCAGAATGGTCGTGAAACTGGTAATGATCAAGAAGTGATCCTGAACTCCTACTTACGTCAAACATAACCCAAGAACCGTGTTCACTTCCCGGACTCCGCCGAAAAGAGACCATCACGGCTACACACGCGGTTGATGCGTTTTAGTTCGGATCTGGTGTCAAGTTATCTACAACCGGACATTAACAAATTCCCATCTGCCTATAACCGCATGCACGGCTTTCGAAAGATTATACCCTGCAGGGGTGTCCCAACTTAGCCCATGATAAGCTCTCGCGATCAACAAAGGATTTACCTTCTCCTAGGAAGACCCGATCAGACTCGGAATCCCGGTTTACAAGACATTTCGACAATGGTAAAACAAGACCAGCAAAGCCTCCCGCTGTGCCGACAAATCCCGATAGGATCTACACATATCTCATTCTCAGGGCACATCGGATGAGCCAGACGTCGGGTTGGCATAGACCCCGGTTGCCCAGGGGGCGCCGGACATCGCTCGGTTTGGACCAACACTTAGACAAGCATTGTCCCGGGGGGGCTAAAATAAAGATGACCCTTGGGTTGGCCGACCCAAGGGAAAGGTATAGGTGGTGGTGAGGCAAATGGTAAAACCAAGGTTGGGCCTTGCTGGAGGAGTTTTATTCAAAGCGAACTGTCAAGGGGGTCCCATAAATCACTCAACCGCGTAAGGAACGCAAAATCTGGGAACATAACACCGGTATGACGGAAACTACGGCGGCAAGAGTGGAACAAAACACCAGGCAAAAGGCCGAGTCTTCCACCCATTACCAAGAATATAGATGCATTAATAATATAAGAGATATTGTGATATCCCAACCAAAATCCTGTCCACCATGGAGCAATCTTCAACTTCACCTGCAACTAGCAATGCTGTAAGAGGGGCTGAGCAAAAGCGGTAACATAGCCAAGCAACGATTTGCATAGGAAAGGTGTCAAAGGTTAGAGGTTCATGGCAATTTGGGGGGGGGGGCTTGATGAGCAAAAGATAGGTAACACAGCATAGCAATAGAACGAAGCAACTAGCATAGCAATGATAGTAGTGAGATCCAGGGTAGCGGTCATCTTGCCTGAAATCCCGCAAGGAAGAAGAACGAGTCCATGAAGAAGATGAAGGCACGAAGACGAACCAAGCGTAGACGAACGAATCCTCACGATCGCAACGAAACGGGAACTATCGAGAAGAAGCACATAACATAGTAAACACACCACACAAGAACAAGACATGATGCACAACCAAGCATGATGCATGACAAAGGCTACATGAAGCTACTCATGGCAAGAGATGATGCAAACAAGAGCAACACATCAAGGCAAGTTTAAATGAGGCCGGGAACAACATATAACAATTCCGGTAAGTCCTCATATGCATATTTCGAAATTGGTCCAGATCTGAATAAGCCTTATGTTCAAGTTGTTAAACAGCAAGTTAAGATGCACCAAGATGATCTACACGAGATTCTAGTCAAGTTACATATAAAGTTCATTTAGTTCGGAGCTACGGCCTAGAAGATATGAGCAAAACAAGTTAAACATGGCATTGATGCAAAATGCATTCAAACATCAAGCAAACACCTCAAAACAAGGATGCAACATGATAATATAAAACTACATGCAATTCTAATAAAGTTTCATATAGAGCACACTCAAAACGGAGCAACGGTTCAACACACACACACTATACAAGTTATAGCAACAATCTGTCCAAAACAACAACTAGGCATATTGCATGCATCAAAACAATAAGTTACAGCATCTCAACATGAAAACAAAATACATGGGCATGATGTACAGGTAAAGCATAAAAAAACATGAACACTGAGCTATCTCCATAAATCACTAGAACATGCTCAAACACACATGGCAAGATTGCAAATAATAACAGTTTAGACTTTGCAGAAAATAACATCAGGTTGCAATGTTTAGAGCTATCAAACAACATGTTACAGGAACTTATCATGGCAAACAAAGGAATGGCATGAATCTACTAAACCCATAGATCAAAAGTCCCTTACTGACAATAAGCCAAAAAGGATCATAAAATATGATGGCACCCATGTAAACATAGCAAGTTATATTACAGATTCAAACATGGCAGAAACAGAATTATGAAGGCATGTAGATGAGCTTGTGCAACTCACTACAGAGCAAAACATGGCATGGAAAGGCAACCAACAGTAAGAAGACATGTTTGTGAAGCTAAGCATGGCAAGAGCAAGTCCATAAGGTGCATGGATCACTAGCAACAACCTTGGCAAAATTGAATAACCTGTAAACAATCTGCCAGGAAACATTATGAAGCAAAAGTAGAGCACGAAAATGACATGCTAGACTACTCCATAATTGCAACCAGGGGCATGAATGGATAGATAATAACCATATGTTCAAAACATCCTTACTGAAGTATCTCCAAATATACATGGATCTCTCTGTAGCATCAAGTTTACATGGCATAGAAATAACAGCAGAACAGGGAATAAAATCAGCAACATTACGAAGCCTAGTTTGCATGCTTGTGCTAGTCACCACAATGATCAAAAATATACGTGGTAAGCACCTCTATAAATAAGACATGGCATAGATAAAAACACATGTAGACATGAACCTCATAGGGTGCACACATCAATCATGGCAAAAATGACAAAAGAGCTCGTTCTGTTAACAGACAACAGACAACATAATGAAGCACTCTTGCAACGATGATTCAGGCATCAAGATTAGCTCAAATGAATATGATGCAATGGAATGAAATGAAGTACTCGTTGAGACGAACAATTTGACATATTACACGCACGAAACGGAGCTGCGGATGCAGAGATACGATGCGATGAACATGGCATGATAATGTCAAAATATTCGGGACTTAGCCAAATTTCGGGGAAGGGGAAAGTCAACCTTCAAACAGATCTGGATCCCTCGCACGCGGATCGAGGCAGGGACGCGAGCTCGCCGGAGAGCTCACCGGAGAGGGTGAGGAAGGGGGATCCGGCCGGGAGGAGCTCGCCGGAGCTCGGGGAGGAGGCCTCCCGGCGAGGGGGTCGACTGGGATGGAGGCGGCGGCGCCGGCGTACGACGGCCGGGGCGCTGCGGAGGAGCGGCGGCCGGAGCAGGGGCTCGGGCACCGGGCGAGGGCGC
>NC_041381.1:119061136-119182053 GCF_002162155.2 Triticum dicoccoides
ATGAAGCGGTCCAGGCGGGCGGACGGCGGCGGCGGCGTGGGCTCGCGCGGGCCCGATCCGGGTCCCGCGGGCCGCGCAGTGGGGGGAGGAGAGAGAGGGTGAGGTGGCGACGGGGGATTGGCCTGGGCGGTGGCGCTGGCTGAGGTGGCATGCTCTGATTGGCTGGAGCGACGTGGAGGCTGGACATGTCCGGCGGGGTTGGACATGTCCGGCATGCGAGGGGAGCGGGGCTAGGGTTTCGTCTGCGAAAATGGACGGGGAGGACGTTTTTATAGGTAGAGGGAGCTAGGAGAGTCCAAAAGAGGAGCGGTTTTCGGCCACGCGATCATGATCGAACGACCAAGAGCATGGAGGGGAGTTAGATGGGTTTTGGGCCACTTTGGAAGGGGTGTTGGGCTGCAAAGAGAGAGGGGCTTTACGGTTACCCGGTTAACCGTTGGAGTATCAAACGACCTCCAAATGGCACGAAACTTGACAGGCGGTCTACCGGTGCTATACCAAGGCCGCTTGGCAAGACTCAGCCCATTCCGAGAACATTTAACACCCGCTCACAACAAGAGACAAAAGGGAGACGCCGGAGGGCATAGGAGTGCCGGATTGCAAAACGGACAACGGGGAAAAGGCTCGGATGCATGAGACGAACACGTATGCAAAATGAGATGCATATGATGACATGGTAAAATGCAACACGCAAGCAAATGACATGGCAACGATGGCGAATAACTGGCAGACACCTGGCGCATCGAATCCGGGGCGTTACAGGAAGACCCGGCAAGACCCTTGCCGGGGCGGCTCGCCCACACCAGCGGAGTGAGCCACCCTCGACCCCACGGTCTCCAACACCGTCAACCGCGTTGCGCAGCGTCTCGGGAGCCACCTCCATGGTGGTATGCAGATCTTTGTGCAGACAAAGAATATTCAAGATCAGATGAGAATTGGGAGGCCACAATCCTCATCAAGATTCTTGCCAAAGAAACCCACAAGACCCCCGGCAAAATCCTTGTCGGGGACAACAACGCGCCACAGCAAGACCCTTGTTGGGCCACCCGGCAAGACCCTTGCCAAGGGCGTCAGCGGGGCCACTGCCAAGCCCGCACCAACCAAATCCCCACCGTTGTTCACATGCAGTTGCCAGCCCAACCAGCTGTGCAGGCACCTGCGTGGCAACATGCAACTTCCAGGCCAAATCAGCACACACCTGTGTGGCGGCATGCAGATCTTCGTGGAGGATCCACCACCACGCCACCCCATCTGCCTGCCCGCCTACATGGCGCCGCATGCATCGCTGGCCAGGGCACGTGTCAAAGCAAGGAGGAGCGGCGACGGATGGGACGGGCCTCGCCCCCATCCCCGATAAAGCGAGGGGACACCTAAGCTACGCATTAAATGTGTATTTTCCTGTAATACGAGCGATAAGCTCGTAGCATTGTAGGCCTTTCCACCTCCTGTGTGGCACTGTGGCAGCCCCTTACGCCTATAAAAGGAGGCCCATGGCGTACTGGAGAAGGATTCGACTCTTTCGAACCACACAACGCCCATAGCTAGTTCAAGAGCTTAAGAACGCTCAATACATCCACCAAAGGAGGACTAGGGTTTTACGCATCCTCGCGCCCCAAACCTGGGTAAACGATCCTTGTGCTGGTTACTAATCCTGCTCTTCTCACAACCCCGCGCCCTGCAACTGTAGTAGGGATTCCTGTGATCCCATAGGTATCGTTTCCCACCGACATTGTGGCCTAGTTTTAAAAAATAGGTTATTGCGGCCACTAGCAAACCGCGAAAAAGGAACTGCACTAACTACAAGAAAACAAATAAATAAGACAATAAGGAAATAAATAAGCAAGCAACTTACGCTAGGCTATCACGGCTATTACACATATTACATCCACTGGACATCAAAGTTCCCCACCAGTGCAAATATAGGGAACACCCTACACTATACAAAAATGGCTTGCTGTATTCTTCAGCCGGTGGCTGCACGTTAAGAAAAAAATTTGTATCGCACCAAAACAAATTACAACTATAAAACAAAAGGAAGGTTGGAATAAAAGTTAACAGTCTAGCGGATAAATGCACCACCAGAAGTTCAGAAGCTCAGTTCATTTGACCTAACTATTATGTTTTCATGTTGTATTGTCTGATGGAGAACCATAACCTTCGGCTTCAGTTCTCCTAGGCTCCTGAACAACATAGCAAGTATCTGATAGTCTGGTTTCAAAATCATGCATATCTTGACAACATCGAACAATGTCTCTCCTTGTTTCACAAAGGGTCTCTGTTAGGGAATGGACTTGTGTCTGGAGGGCAGATACAATATTGTTTTGAGCTTGCATATCTTGATCATGAGGCAGTTTGGATGAGATTGCCTTAACAACCAACCCAGTATTACGTAGGAACGTGCTATTGCACTGTTAGTGGGCAGGTACTGACCCACTGCAGCAAGAGCTGACATTGCGGTTATAGTTGCCTCGCCACCTTCAGAAGGTGGCGGTTCCACCATTTTTTCCATAGCTTGCTGAAAAGTTGAGGTTTTACATTAGTAGTACCAGAAGAGAAGATATTAAGGAGGCAGCAAAACCAAACAAAATAGCTTTGGTCTATATACAGAACTTATTCTGGTGAACCCATGTAAAATATTAGTTGTATTTTATTGCAAAGTACATAATAAAACCAGGCTCCAAACATATGACCATGTACCATCGCTAATGTATTGTCTATTTCTTCACATTGTATTGAGGGCTAAGGACAAAGAGACAAAGTTTATAATACCGTAAGCATAGTATGACATCATTCATATCACAAAACAACTGAGAACAGACAAACATGCAATTGTAACATTGTGTGAGAATGTCCAGCACGGAACTAGATTACAGGTCAAGATCAAAGGAACATCACTCCTCTCTTTTAAACCTTGTAAGGTGCAATGATACGCTAAGACAATTGTGTATAAAATTGAAAAGAGTAATAGACATTGGCTGCAAACCATGCAGTTCAAGGCACAAGTCAGAGTAAGTAGTAGCTAAAAGGCATGAGGATTAAGGACTTGCAACGGCGACTTTGACTGGTGTAGTCATGCCATTCTTCTTGCTGGTGGGAAAGTCCTTGAAGATTTCCACAGCATTTGGTTCAGGTACTTTTTGGTCCTTACGGGCTTTTCTCTGCATTTGGAACAAGTCAATATAGATATGATAATATGGTACAGCGAAAAGAGTGAAACATCAGCTAATTACAAGAGCCTCGCAGTGTGAAATATAGCTATGAGATCTCGTCTTCTATTGGAATTTCACTTTTGTATGGTTGGCCTTGTTCTTTGAACAGTTCACCTACAAGAAGATAGATTTGTGTGGCACATGCGTAAATAGGAATTCAACATGTGATCTGATCACATATATATAATGTTCCTGATACTTCGGATCAGACTAGTGTTTAACGAGGCCCCTCCAGTCTTCATCCGATATATTTTCCAATGGAGATGTTTGGGAAAGTTCACTGTTAGCCTTGCCTTCAAAGTGAGTTTTCCTCAAGTTATACCGATACTATCGCAGAGCAGACTTGGAAACATGGGTGCAAGCTTGTTTGGTTGCATCATCTTGGCTATCCAACTTGAACCTCATCTATTGAAAATTATGGGAGTCTCATTATGAGCAACCTAGAAAGTATGGGACAGAACAAGACGATATTACTAGTCTCCATACATAACCATACTTACAGATAAATGGTCGAGGAAGGTGTTGAACTGGGTTTCATCTTTGTCATTCCTGTACTGAATCCATGTTGGGAGGATACGTACATGACACCTAACGGCAACTGCTGCCTCTGATACTAACTTGGCTAACTCTGTAGCATCACGTGACCTTTTTAAACCTGGCTCAAAACGGATCTCCATTCTTCCTCCTCTAGATTTATCTAACCTATCGAGCATTATCCATGATGTTTGTTTCCTCTTGCGCCTAGGTGCTAGTCCAACAACGAACATAGGAAGTGTTAGTGTACATCAAACTGTGAGACTACATATAAAGAAGCATGCAACTGTAACTTGACTCCAGCAACTACCTTCTTGCTGTTGAAGCTCACAAGGTTCATCTGATCTTGCCAACTCATCTTGTGTCAAGAGTGCTTGGTAAGTAGTATTAGGTGGCAAGGGAACTTGGGAACGTGCTGCGAGCTTAGTCGACGCATGAGTAACTCGTGCAACTGGTAGTATTGTGGAAGGTGTTGCAAGAACTAAGGGTTGTCTCTGCTTGTTTGGTGGTAGCTATTTGTTTTTGTTTGGATTTTTCTGCAGCTCGTGTAGCATGGGATACCCAGTTTGTAGAATTTTCCGCTGGACTTTGACCTTCTATTGCACCATCAGTACCAGCAGAATCAACAGGATTCTTCCAGTTCCCATTCCCTCCAATTCTGTGTTTCTTCCTCTTTCTCTGTGCCATGTTAAGTCAAGCCGACAAGAAAAACGAATAACAATTTAGTTCTTCAGAACAAATTGATGCATGATACAGACGAACTGAACTTTGATGTTAGACAACCACATGATAGGAGGATGTAATATGTACGAAAAATAGGACGGAAGAGATAACCAGAACTATGATGTGTAAACTAAGCAGAAGATATTTCACTAAATTAGAATCAATGCAATGGAAGGTAGACACCATATGAAAGATGCTACAAATATCGCTCTGCCAAGTTAACAATGTCTCATCATAAATGGCATTTAAACAAATGTGAAGCAGTACAAGAACTAAATCATATGCAAGATGCAAACAACAGCACACTAACAAGTTAGAGGTCTCTCGTCATTAGTGCCATTGCATGTTCACAACTTATGATGTGTAAACTAAGGAGAAGGCATTTCAACAAATTAGAAGCAATGAAAGCTAGACACCATATCAAAGATGCAACGAATATCACTCTACCAAGTTAAAACTGTCTCGTCATAAGTTACATTTCAACAAATTAGTAGTACAAGCTAGAAAAGAATGTGAGATGTAACATATATCACACTCCGAAGTCAAACGTGTCTTATATAAGTGATTGTTGCAGGTTACACAATAGTAGTAATTTGATGTAAGAACATGGTGTGATAGATAGATATTGTATGATCTAGAAACAAGAACACGTGTCTTATTCAAGTATAATGTGTAAAGTAAGCAGATAGAATTCAACAAAATTAGAAGCAATACAAGCTAGACATCACACATAACATGCAACCACGTATAACAGTGTCAAGTTAGAGGGAGCACCGGTGATGGTGCACTAGGGGAGACGTGCTCATCATAAACACAGCTACGTTGAGTGTCTATGCATGTGTTGGCTTGGAAATTGATATGTCTCCAACGTATCTATAATTTTTGATTGTTCCATGCTATTATATTACCCATTTTGGATGTTTATGGGCTTTACTTTAAACATTTATATCATTTTTGGGACTATCCTACTAACCGGAGGCCCAGCCCGTATTGCTGTTTTTTTGCCTATTTCTGTATTTCGAAGAAAAGGAATATCAAACGGAGTCCAAACGGAATTAAACCTTCGGGAGCGTGATTTTCGGAACGAACGTGATCCAGAGGACTTGCACTACAGGAAACAGGAGATTTGCCGTCTGTACTGCTCTTTGCCGTCAACATTTCGTCGGGGCAAACGACAAAGATTAAATTTGCCGACAGCTACTGACGGCAAAGAACAACTGACGGCAAAAACATACTTTGCCGTCTGCAGAAAAAACACACAGGCAAAAAGACTTTTCCGTCTGCATTTTTATTTACAGACGGCAAAGAGGTTACTTTGTCGTCTGTTAAAAAATACATAGACGGCAAAGTCTTTGCCGTCTACGTATTTTTTAACAGACGGCAAAGTAACCTCTTTACCATTTGTAAAAAAAGGTACACACGGCAAAGAGAAAACACATCTCGTGGATCGATCCCACGGATCGATGAGGTGGCACCGTCGCAGCCACCCCCACCACTCGCCTCTCCTCCCTGATCTATCACCCATCCCGACCCCACCATGTTCTCTGTCTCTGCCTTATCCCTTCCCATGTTCTCTCTCTCCCTTATCCCCGCACGCTACCCGCCCCACAACATCGCTCGACTCCAAATTCTGCCAACAGCTCCATCCCCAGTACCCCGTCCCTGGTCGCCGGCGAGTGCCGCCAGCCTGTCCCCCGTCGCCACCGGCGCGGCCACCCCGTTACCCGTCCCAGTCGCCACAAGCTCCGTCCCCCATCCCTGCTCGCCGGCGAGCGCCGCCAGCCCAGCCCCCGTCGCCCCCGGCGTGGCCGCCCCGTTCCCCATCCCACTCGCCACCAGCGCGGCCGGACCCTTCCCTCGTCTTCCCGCCGCGACCGGACCCGTCACCAGCCGGTCCAGCGGGGCCCCGTCACCTGCCGCCCCGGCCCGGTCCCTCGTCGCCCCCGGCGCCGCCGGTCACCGCTGACCGCGTCAGCCTCTGCTCTTCGGAAGGAAACCGCGTCGGCGCCTTGCAATACTGGCATGGCCAGCCCCATCCTCCGTCGCCCCCGGCACGGTCTTCCTGTCACCCTCGTGCTCAGAAGGTCTCCTCCCCATCGACGGGTCGTGCCACCACAAGCGGCCGCACACTGGAGTGGCCTCCTCCCCATCAATGCCTCGCTCCACCGGCCACCGCTGGCCGCATCGGCTTCTGCCCGTCGTGCTCGGAAGGTGGCCATTAAAGCTTCGGGGTGAACTTGGCAGCCCTGTGTAATCTGATCTTTTTTGTCTTCATAGATGATTGTCAGACTAGTGAATGATTGATTGTCAAAGTACTAAAACGCAAGTGAAGATTTTGCCTACGCCTTCTTATTAGATGTTTTTATTATGAGCAAAAAAAAATCCTACGCCTTCGACCATCTAGGGCCTCTCTACGTGGACTATTGTTACCTTTTTTAAATAATAAAAAAACTTTGCCGTTTGGGATGTATGAGGCTGACGGTAAAGGCATAGTCTAGCTAACGGCAAAGATGGTTTTCTTTGCTGTTTGCTACTAGCGGGCTTGATGCCAAAAAGAGAGTTGGTTGACGGCAAAGTCTTTGCCGTCTTCCCTATGAAAAGCTGACGGAAAAATATTCTTTGCCGACTTATCTTTGCCGTCTGAGTTTGCCGTCTGCTTCCTGACGGCAAAATCTTTGCCGTCTGGATTTAGGTCTTTGCCGTCTGGGATTCACAGACGGCAAATTACCTGTTTCCTGTAGTGTTGGAGTGCAAGTCAAGAAGCAGTCGAGGCAGCCACGAGGGTAGAGGGCGCGCCCACCCCTACAGGGTGTGCCCCCTATCTCGTGGGCCCCTCGGGCAGCCACCGACCTACTTCTTCCTCCTATATATACCCACGTACCCCGAAAACATCAGGGGAGCCAACGAAAACCTAATTCCACCATCATAACCTTCTATATCCACGAGATCCCATCTTGGAGCCTTCGTCGGTGCTCCGCCGGAGGGGGAATCGACCATGGAGGGCTTCTACATCAACACAATAGCTCCTCCAATGAGTTGTGAGTAGTTTACCACAGACCTTCAGGTCCATAGTTATTAGCTAGATGGCTTCTTCTCTCTTTTTGGATCTCAATACCAGGTTCTCCTCGATCTTCTTGGAGATCTATTCGATGTAACTCTTTTTGCGGTGTGTTTGTCGAGATCCGATGAATTGTGGGTTTATGATCAAGTTTATCTATGAGAAATATTTGAATCCCCTCTGAATTCTTTTATGTATGATTGAGTTATCTTTGCAAGTCTCTTTGAATTATCAGTTTGGTCTGGCCTAATAGATTGACCTTTCTTGCAATGGGAGAAGTGCTTAGCTTTGGGTTCGATCTTGCGGTGTCCTTTCCCAGTGGCAGCAGGGGCAGCAAGGCACGTATTGTATTGTTACCATCAATGATAAAAAGATGGGGTTTATATCATATTGCATGAGTTTATCCCTCTACATCATGTCATCTTTTTTAATGTGTTACTCTGTTCTTATGAACTTAATACTATAGATGCATGCTGGATAGCGGTCGATGTGTGGAGTAAGAGTAGTAGACGTAGGTAGGAGTCGGTCTACTTGTCGCGAACGTGATGGCTATATACATGATCATGCCTAGATAATCTCATAATTATTCGCTTTTCTATCAATTGCTCGACAGTAATTTGTTAACCCACCGTAATACTTATGCTATCTTGAGAGAAACCACTAGTGAAACCTATGGCCCCCGGGTCTATCTTTTATCATATAAGCTTTCAATCTACTTTTATTTGCATCTTTACTTTTCCAATCTATATCATAAAATAGCAAAAATATATTTATCTTATCATACTATCTCTATCAGATCTCACTTTTGCAAGTGACCGTGAAAGGATTGACAACCCCTTTATTGCGTTGGTTGTGAGTTCTTTGTTTGTTTGTGTAGGTGCGTGGGACTTTTGAGGAGCCTCCTACTGGATTGATACCTTGGTTCTCAAAAACTGAGGGAAATACTTACGCTACCATTGCTGCATCACCCTTTCCTCTTCAAGGAAAACCAATGCAAGCTCAAGATGTAGCAAGAAGGATTTCTGGCGCCGTTGCCGGGGAGGTCTTCGCTCAAGTCAAGACATACCAAGTACCCATCACAAACTCATCTCCCTCGCATTTACATTATTTGTCATTTGCCTCTCGTTTTCCTCTCCCCCACTTCACCCTTGCCGTTTTATTCGCCCTCTCTTTCCCAATCTTCTCCTCTCTCTTTGGCTTGCCTTTTTCTGTTTGCTTGTGTGTTGGATTACTTGTCGCCATGGCGCAAGATAATACCAAATTGTGTGGTTTCTCCAATACCAATAATAATGATTTCCTTAGTACTCCAATTGCTCCTCTTAATGATGTCGAGTCTTGTGAAATCAATACTGCTTTGCTAAATCTTGTTATGAAAGATCAATTCGTCGGCCTTCCTAGTGAAGATGCCGCTACCCATCTAAACAACATTGTTGATTTGTGTGATATGCAAAAGAAGAAAGATACGGACAATGATATTGTTAAATTGAAGTTATTTCTGTTTTCCCTTAGAGGTTGTGCTAAAGTTGTTTTCATCTTTGCCTAAAAATAGTATTGATTCTTGGAACAAGTGCAAAGATGCTTTTATCCCTAAGTACTTTCCTCCCTCTAAGATCATCACTCTTAGGAACGATATTATGAATTTTAAACAACTTGATCATGAGCATGTTGCCCAATCTTGGGAAAGAATGAAATTGATGATTCGCAATTGCCCTACTCATGGTTTGAACTTATGGATGATCATACAATTTTTTTATGCCGGATTGAATTTTGCTTCTAGAAATCTTTTAGATTAGGCCGCGGGAGGGACGTTTATTGAAATCAATTTAGGAGATGCTACAAAACTCCTTGATAATATTATGGCTAATTATTCTCAATGGCATACCGAAAGATCTTCTAGTAAAAAGTGCATGCTATAGAAGAAATTAATGTTTTGAGTGGCAAGATGGATGAACTTATGAAATTGTTTGCTACTAAGAGTGCTCCTATTGATCCCAATGATATGCCTTTGTCTACTTTGATTGAGAATAATACTGAATATATGGATGTGAATTTTGTTGGTAGGAATAGTTTTGGTAACAATGCTTATAGAGGAAACTTTAATCCTAGACCGCACCCTAGTAATTCCTCTAATAACTATGGAAATTGCTAAAATAATTCTTATGGTAATTTTAACAAGATTCCCTCTGATTTTGAGAATAGTGTGAAATAATTTATGATCTCTCAAAAGAATTTTTATGCCTTGCTTGAAGAAAAATTGCTCAAAGTTGATGATTTGGCTAGGAACGTTGATAGACTCTCGCTTGATGTTGATTCTTTGAAACTTAGATCTTCTTCTCCTAAGCATGATATCAATGAGTCTCTCAAAGCAATGAGAGTGTCCATTGATGAGTGCAAAGAAAGAACCGCTAGATTGCGTGCTAAGAAAGATTGCTTTGTAAAGGCGTGTTCTTTTAGTTTCCATGAAAATAATGATGAAGATCTTAAAGTTATTGATGTGTACCCTATTAGATATTTGTTTTGCAATATGAATCTTAATAATGATGGGACTGGAGATGAGTCAACTTTAGTTAAAAGGCGTCCCAATAATTCAGAGTTTTTAGATCTTGATGCTAAATTTGGTAAAAGTGGGATTGGAGAGGTCAAGACTTTAAATAGCATTGAACCCACTATCTTGGATTTCAAGGAATTTAATTATGATAATTTTTCTTTAGAAGGTTGTATTTCCTTTTTGCAAACCGTTGTGAATTCTCCTCATGCTTATAGTCAAAATAAAGCTTTTACCAAACATATCGTTGATGCCTTGATGCAATCTTTTGATGAAAAAATTAATTTGGAAGTTTCTATACCTAGAAAACTTAATGATGAATGGGAATGTACTATAAAGATTAAAATTAAAGATCATGAGTGTTATGCTTTGTGTGATTTGGGTGCTACTGTTTCCATGATTCCGAAAACTTTATGTGATATTCTAGGTTTCCATGATCTTGATGATTGCTCTTTAAATTTGCACCTTGCGGATTCCACCATTAAAAAGCCAATGGGAAGGATCAATGATGTTATCATTATTGCAAACAGAAATTTGGTGCCCGTAGATTTTATCGTTCTTGATATAGATTGCAATCTTTCTTCCCCTATTATTCTTGGTAGACCTTTCCTTAGAACGATTGGCGCAACTATTGATATGAAGGAAGGGAATATTAGATTCCAAATTCCATTAAGGAAAGGCATGGAGAACTTTCCAATAAATAAAGTCAAATTACCTTATGAATCTATCATGGGAGCTACTTATGAATTGAGTGCCAAAGATGGCACTACTTAGATCTATCCTCGCTTTTATGCCTAGCTAGGGGCGTTAAACGATACCGCTAGTTGGGAGGCAACCCAATTTTATTTGTGTTTTTTGTTTTTGTTCCTGATTATTAATAAATTTTGATTCTACCTTCTGTTTAGATGTGTTTTTATATTTTATTTAGTGTTTGTGCCAAGTAGAACCTATAGGATAACCTATGGTGATAGTTGATTTGATTCTGCTGAAAAACAGAAACCTTGCGCGCATGAAATTAGTTTTATTAAATCACATAAACGTGATTTTGCGTTGATTCTTTTTGCTGTAGATCAATAGACAAATTTTCCAGGACTTCCTATTTTTTTAGGATTTTTAGAGTTCCATAAGTATTCGTGGGTTACAGAACACTATAGACTGTTCTGTTTTTGACAGATTCTGTTTTTCATGTGTTGTTTGCTTATTTTGATGCATCTATGGCTAGTATTAAGTGGTATGGACCATAGAGAACTTGAAATACAGTAGGCTTAACACCAATATAAATAAAGAATGAGTTCATTATAGTACCTTATGTGGTGGTTCTGCTTTCTTTCACTAACGGAGCTTATGAGATTTCCTATTGAGTTTTGTGTTGTGAAGTTTTCAAGTTTTGGGTAAAGATTTGATGGACTATGGAATAAGAAGTGGCAAGAGCCTAAGCTTGGGGATGCCCATGGCACCCCAAGATATTCAAGAATAGCCAAAAGCCTAAGCTTGGGGATGCCCCTGGAAGGCATCCCCTCTTTCATCTTCGTTTATTGGTAACTTTACTTGGAGATATATTTTTATTCGCCACATGATATGTGTTTTGGTTGGAGCGTCTTGTATGATATTAGTATTTGCTTTTTAGTTTTCCAAAATCATCCTTTCTGTACACACCTTTTGGGAGAAGCATACTTGATTGGAATTTATTAGAATACTCTATGTGCTTCACTTATATCTTTTTAGCTAGATAGTTTTTGCTCTAGTACTTCACTAATATCTTTTAGAGCACGACTGTGGCTTAATTTTGTAGAAATTGCTAGTCTCTCATGCTTCACTTATATTATTTCGAGAGTCTCTTAGAACAACATGGTATTTGCTATGGTTATAAAATTGGTCCTAGAATGGTGGACATCCAAGTTGGGTATACTAAAAACTATCATAGGAAGTGAATTGGTGCTATGATCAATTTGATACTTGATAATTGTTTTGAGATATGGAGGTAGTGATATTAAAGTCATGCTAGTTGGGTGATTATGAATTTAAAGAATGCTTGTGTTGAAGTTAGCAAGTCCCGTAGCATGCACGTATGGTTAAAGTTGTGTAACAAATTTGAAACATGAGGTGTCCTTGGATTGTGCATCCTTATGAGTGGCGGTCGGGGACGAGCGATTGTCTTTTCCTACCAATCTATCCCTCTAGGAGCATGCGCGTAGTTCTTGGTTTTTGATGACTTGTATATTTTTGCAATAAGTATATGAGTTCTTTTGACTAATGTTGAGTCCATGGATTATACGCACTTTTACCTTTCTATCATTGCTAGCCTCTTAGGTACCGTGCATTGCCCTTTCTCACCTTGAGAGTTGGTGCAAACTTCGCCGGTGCATCCAAACCTCGTGATACGATACTGTAACGCCCCAAGACCGATGCTTCAGAAGACTTCCAGCTATTCCGAGTTTTGCCATGTGTTTCTTTTGTGCCTGCTCTTTTATTTTTGCATTGCATCATGTCATCATGCCATCATGCCATTTAATTTTTAAAACTCAACTAAATAAATTGTATGGATCTTCGATCCATTTAAATCGAGGGAAGGGTGACTTCTCTTTATAACATACCCTCCCGATATTTAGGGAACTATAATAAAATATTCCATTGTTTTGGAATCACCATAACACACTTGCAAAATATCCCAATGCCTTTATTATCTTAATTCTTGGTCTCCAACTCTGCCCATAAATTATTTCATCATTTTCCGGAGCTCCACCAAAAATCTGAACATTTTTGGACCTTCCCAAACCCTCACTTCCGTTCAAACCCATTTGAATTAAATTCAATTGAGTTTGAATTTAAATCTTTCAATCATGCCCCTTTCTATTTTTCTTGGATCAGACTCATTTTTGTGAGTCCGGAAAATTGTTCCACTTGCGCATAATCTTTCCCTAACCCTCTCTTTCTTTTCCTCTCTCTATTTCTTTTCTGATAGAGATTAGTGAGAGAGAGAGAGCCCAGCCCAGCTGCCCAGCTAGGCCTCTGGCCACTTCTTTCTCCACTGGGCCGGCCTCCCAAGGCCCACCTAACCTCTCTAACCCTAGGCCCCGACTCTCTCCCTCTCGTTCCCTGCCCGCCGCCACACGCACGCCCGCTGCCAAGAAGGGCTTCGCCTGATCCTCGCGATCCCCATCTCCCTCTCGATCTTCCTCCCCTGCGCCCGATCCCCTCGCCGCGACCACGCCCCTGTCGAACCCAGCGCCAGGCTCCCATCTCCTTCCTCTCGCTCACCTCCTCCCTCATCTCCCTCATAGCCTCTCTTACTCCCCAGGGCCGCGGCCTCGCCCTTCTCCTCCTGCATCGGGCGTCCCCGTAGCCTCTGCGCGTGAGCGCCGCCGCCCTCAACCCTCCTCCCCGAGCTCATGCTCCCTTCATCCATGGTCGCCGCTGCGCCTTGCTCCCCGCCGCCTTGCTGCCTCCTCTCCGCCGCGAGTCCTTCCCCTCGTCGCCTCCTCTGCGCCCCACCTCTCCATCTCCCCCTCGCTCGCGTCCCGAGCTTTGCCACACCTCTGCTCCTGCTTCCCCTTCGTGCACCTGCCGACCACAGTTGCAACGTTGGGACATCTGCCCCGGAGTACCTCAAGTCCGTCTACGACTAGGCGGATTCGCCTAGTAACACAACCATCGCGTTTTGTTACATCACCGCCAAGGCCGAGTGGACGCCAAGTACCAGGACGTCAAGTTCCTCGCCGGACCCGAACATCTACGAAAACATGTACCACTACCGCCGCCGAAGACCGTCACGTGTACGACTACTTCCCACGACGACCGTTGTGAGAACGTCTACTTCCATCTACACCGCATCAAACTCGAACTGCCCCGAAACGCACGCTTCAAAGGTATAACCGCCGAGAACGACCGCCGTGGAACGAATGCATGTGTGTTGTATGAGATGCCCGCGTTTGCACCGTGTCCGAAATTGTCGCGTACATGTTTCTCCTCGTTGCCATGCCATCTTCTCGTGGAACCCAGTAACCGGGAACACCCCACCATCTTGCCCTATTCGCTCCCGTCACACTTTCTTTTGCACCGACATCTCAATCGAGTTATCGGAACCGGAATGTTGCCGTGGCACCATTTCCGTTGTCGTTGCCGTGGCACCCCTTTCGTTTTCGCCACGACGACAAATGCTTCATAATATGCTCATGTCAACATTTTCATAAAATTGCTTAAAACTTGCTTTGTCATTCGCATCATGATAACAACATTTAAAATGTTTATATTTGTTGTTTCCATTAATTTGCATGTGGGGATTTCTGGAATTGTTGTTTGTTGTTTCGGCCTCACTTAAACTTGTCTAGATAGGTAGTTTTTCATATGTTTCACCTCTTGCCATGTTTAACAACATTTAATATTGTTGTGTACATAACCGAGATCAAACTAAATATGTCCATGTGGTGTTTCGTCAATATGCAACTCGTTGCATATTGAGCTCCATTTAATTTGTAGTATTGTGTGTTGCACTTGCCATGCCATGCCTTATTAAACCGGACATGCATCATACTTGATTGTGCATCTTGCCATGATTATGCTTGTGTGTTTACCATGTTGTTTGTTTCTTTCTGGTGTTGCTTCTTAGTTCTGGTAATATTGCGATTGTGAGGATCCGTTCGACTGCTCCCGTTCGTCTTCTTCATGGACTCGTTCTTCTTCCTTGCGGGATTTCAGGCAAGATGACCGCTACCCTGGATCTCACTACTATCATTGCTATGCTAGTTGCTTCATTCTATCGCTTTGCTGCGCTACCTATCATCTGTTTGTCGAGCCATCCCATGTTGCCATGAACCTCTAACCTTTGACACCTTTCCTATGCAAACCGTTGCCTGGCTATGTTACCGCTTTGCTCAGCCCTCTTATAGCGTTGCTAGTTGCAGGTGAAGTTGAAGATTGCTCCATGGTGGACAGGATTTTGGTTGGGATATCACAATATCTCTTATACTATTAATGCATCTATATATTTGGTAAAGGGTGGAAGGCTCGGCCTTATGCCTGGTGTTTTGTTCCACCCTTGCCGCCATAGTTTCCGGCATACCGGTGTTATGTTCCCGGATTTTGCGTTCCTTAGGCGGTCGGGTGATTTATGGGACCCCCTCGACAGTTCACTTTGAATAAAACTCCTCCAGCAAGGCCCAACATTGACTTTTACCATTTGCCTCACCATCACCTATATTTCCCTTGGGAGTAATTAACCCAAGGGTCATCTTTATTATAGCCCCCCCGGGCCAGTGCTTGTCTAAGTGTTGGTCCGAACCAGAGCCACTTGCAGCGCCACCTCGGGGAAACTCGAGGGTTGGTTTTTAGTTGTACGTAGTGTTCATCCGGTGTTGCCCTGAGAACGAGATATGTGCAGCTCCTATCGGGATTGTCGGTGCATCAGGCGGCTTTGCTGGTCTTGTTTTACCATTGTCGAAATGTCTTGTAAACCGGGATTCCGAGTCTGATCGGGTCTTCCTGGGAGAAGGTCTATTCCTTCGTTGATCGCGAGAGCTTGTCATGGGCTAAGTTGGGACACCCCTGCAGGGTATAATCTTTCGAAAGCCGTGCCTGCGGTTATAGGCAGATGAGAATTTGTTAATGTCCGGTTGTAGATAACTTGACACCAGATCCGAATTAAAACGCATCAACCGCGTGTGTAGCCGTTATGGTCTCTTCTCGGCGGAGTCCGGGAAGTGAACGTGGTTTTTGGGTTATGTCTGACGTAAGTAGGAGTTCAGGATCACTTCTTGATCATTGCTAGCTTCACAACCGTTCCGCTTGCTCTCTTCTCACTCTTATTTGCGTATGTTAGCCGCCATATATGCTTAGTCGCTGCTGCAGCCTCACCACTTTACCCCTTCCTTTCCCTTTAAGCTTTGCTAGTCTTGATACCCATGGTAATGGGATTGCTGAGTCCTCGTGGCTCATAGATTACTACAACCACAGTTGTAGGTACAGCTTATGCGATGATCATGACGCGAGAGCGATGCTTGCTTGCGTTGAGTTCTTCTTCTGCTTCTTCTTCGTTCAGGGATAGGTTCCAGGTTGGCAGCCTGGGCTAGCAGGGTGGATGTTGTTTGAGTTTCTGTTTGTGATTCTTCCATAGTCGGATGATGCTATGGTGTATGTTATATTGTTGTATTCGTGTGGCATTGTATGCCTTATGTATGTATCCCCATCTATTATGTAATGTTGATGTAATGATATCCACCTTGCAAAAGCATTTCAATATGCGGGTCTATCCTTGGTGGGACCTTCGAGTTCCTTTTGGATAGGGTCGCATATTGGGCGTGACAAGTTGGTATCAGAGCCTCGACCGACCCTAGGAGCCCCCTTGATTGTTGGCCGTTGTTGAGTCTAGAAGAAAAAAAATATTTTTGAGTCTTAGGATTATATATATCGGAGAGTAGGATTCTTTTTACTCCTCAGCCCCCTTCGTCGCTCTGGTGAGGACTCCTGACGTAGATGTTTTGTCTTTCCTCTCCTCAAATTTTCACTCAAATTTTTTTTAGGATCACGCGGGTATCTTGGAATCGTTCCGATGGTTTTGTGACGAGAACATTGTTCTTGGTGCCTCCTATCCATTTATGTGGCTCTGACCCAGGGAGTTGAGCTCCGAGGTGTTGTCGTCACAATTTTATCGTTGCAGTTCTGGAATACCTGAGCTTTGCCGACATCGAAAATCTCTTTTATGCAGTTGTTGGTGAGATAACCCCGATCACCCAGTACTAGGGCGAGCTCGGGAGTATTGCCATAACTTGTATAACGGATGCTTTTCGAAGGTTGAGGTACACGATTTCCGAAGGTTTCTTGGTTATGTGTTGACGGATGGATATAGCTTGGATGTAGGTATGGTTAGTTTGGGTGAGATATATTGCTTCCCCTGTATCCCCAACACCAGATTGCATAACCAGAAAGTTTCGGGAGTTTTATAGGTGGGAATTCAAGTAGCTCCTAGAATATCTTTTCGACAGATGCATGATATGAGATTGGGGTTCGACGTCTAGTGGTCTGCCTTTCCACGGTCGTTTTTACATTGGTCTCGTTGTGTCTTAAAGAACCCTTGGCTATGCTGGTTCGGGGACACTTCGTGTCATGTGCACTGCCTTGTACATGATGTTGCTGTACACTCGAGCCCGTGTGTGCCCCACCACAAAAACTTCGGACGAAATCTCTATCATATGTTTGTTCCGGCTTATTCTGCAAGCCAATCCCTTTGTTTTTGTTTCGAGTTGTGGTATTCGAGTTGCTTCGAAGTCAAATGTTGATTCCATACCTTCCCCAAATGGTGTTCTCATATTTCTATGTGAATACTAATCCTTCTCGATCATTGAGTTTCTCATTTCAATTTCTTTTCAACCGGTGTGTCTCTCCTCAAGTGGATCCGATCATTTCAACATCTGCAAGATTAAGTATCAGCTCTCTCAATGGTGTTTGTTTCATCCATCTCCAAGTTGTCTTTATTTTTCCCACCCTCCCTCCCTTGTTTTTCTCCGAGGACTCATATATCTTAATCAAGTATCCATTTATTCATGTGAAGTCACTTCACTCTTTTCAATCAACGTTCTGATCCGGTGATCCCTCATGAAGATGCTCATGAGCTTCAAATTCATCATCCTTCGTTCTTTTTTTTTTCTTCTCCGGTGGATGCAATTCAAGCTTTCAGTGTTGATCATATTCCTTTCCTCGTGTGAAATGCTTTCTCATGCGGGTGCACCTCTCAATCACTCACCTCTGACTATTCATTTGTTCTGGAGTGCTCAAGATATCTCGGAAGACTTGTGTTTCCATTCTCAATCCGTTCAAGATATTTCGAGGTTTTTATCTCATTCAAGTCATTTAATTCAACCGGTGCAATCCCCCTTTTCAATCATTTCCAACGGTGTTTTCTTTTGAGTGGGCCCTAACCCACAGGTCTTTTCCCAGGATCTTACCTGACTCTTCGAATTATTAGGAGCGATTCTCAAATTCATTTCCAAGTGTGACGTAAGAATGAATTTCATCAGTCAGATGCCTTTCCAAGATAGATTTCAAATCATTTCATTGTTGGCTCAACCTCTTCGCTTGTCATCATACCGGAGTATCTCAGTAATTTTGCTGGTGTTCCTCGTCGTCATTTTCAACATTTGAAGACCGAAGAAGAGTTTTCCTCTAAATCTTGGTACATTCTCTTCAAGATTCATGGTTCTAGCTTGATGCCATCCTCTCATAATTGTTTTCGATTGTGAGATTTTTTTTCATCCATGCGGAGCAATTCAAGAGTCTTTTCAGATTGATTCTCCGTAGCCCATCATCTCAGAATTATTCATTCAAGCTTTCAGCTCTCGTTCTCCAAATCATACCGGTGCATTGTTCAAGTATTATCTAATCAGCTCGGGATCTCTGCGTTCAATTGTATCTAAATTCCCTCAAGTATCTTCATTCATTCTCTAATTCTTACCGGTGATTCACCCCTTTACTTCGTTCATTTTCAATTCGTACGGTGGTTCGTTCTAGATTTCTCTTCCTCCGTTATCATATAGATCCATTCGTTCTTTCCAATCCTACCAGTGGTTCGTTCAAGACCTTCCTTAAGTTTATGCTATATCTCTCTTAATTCTTTCTACGAGAATAAGTAGTATGCCAAATCCGTTGCTTGCCATCAATTTAAATTGGTGAAGGATAAGCATACAATAAATCTTATTCTTGTTTCATCCAAGTGATTAATTCCTTCTTCCGGAGATTGTTCATGATGAAGTAATTCTCGGTTCTAGTGTTTCACCTTTTCTTTTTCCGGAGTTCAAAGTTCTCTCGGTTATATCGTCGCAAAGCTCCATCTAAATCATCGCAAGGCTTGACCTTGTGTTTTCAACTTCTCTTTCTTTGTTATCATCCTTTTATTACCGGAGTTCTTCATGGAGGCTCTACATGATGGTTCATCAAGGATTTCTTTCATTCTCATTTTGTTCTTCAAGATTTCTCTCGGAGCTAAGATCCGCCAAGCTACACTCTAAAATAAACATGGTGCTCAACACATGTTTTGTTTTGAGGAGCTCAAGCATTCTTCATCTTGCATTTCGAAGTGCAATTCATTCTACAATATCTTTTGAGGTGGTGTTATGTCACTCTTGGCAATTTCATTCATGTTTCATGATTCATATGTTGTCAAGAATGAGGTAGTTAAACCCATCAACTCCTTCGAGCATGAGTCCTTCTCAGTCCATCAATCTCTTCATTGGAGTTATCTTGGGTTAGTTTTCACCTAAAGCCTTCCATTGGGAATGTTGCTATTTGTGGTGCTTATCAATGATCCAAGCTTTCTCCATATGCTTCTCGGTTAAAGAGGTTTTTCATCTCTTCGGTGATCTCAAGCAATCAATTGTTTTTGTTAGTGGCCGGTTGCCACCTCATCATTTTGAGATGTTTGCCATAAGCCAACTACAAGCTTATTCTTTTCGTTGTTGGCTTTCCAACAACCTCGTTGCAACCATCTTGGAAGGGTGCTTTCCAAGCTCATTTGTGGCACAAGTTGTCATTTTCTTCTCCGTCCCTTTATCCCAACAATCTAGCTTCTATTCTTTCGTTCCGGAGGCATTGTGATGTTGCTCTTTTCACTCATCATCTTGCTTTGGCAAGATCATGTTCTTCTCCTTGCTTCTCCATTTAACCAGAGTGTTGTGTCATCTCTTCAAGTTCTTTTCATATTATCAAGTTTTGCCTATCGTTTCAATCGGAGTGCTATCTGAAATCCTTCTTACCCCTTGTGCCATTCCTTCAATAGTTCTGGAGGCAGTGTGTTGTTGATTTCATCAAGTATCCTCTCATCTTGTCAAGTTCATATTCAATTCCTTCCATTTACAGTCGGAGTGCTGCCAAAATTATATCATTCTTATTCATTCTTATCTCGTTTCAACCAGAGTGGTTCCTATTCCTTCCTGTCCATTGTACTCTTGATTCATGTCTTTGCAACCTTCAAGGTTCACATGGTGCCCCTTGTTTCTATTTTCTACCGCAGTGCTCTCAATTGTGTTCAAATGTGTTGTGTTCTTTCTTTCAACTTTTCAACCTCTCAAGGTTCGTGGTTTCACTCGTTCGTCAAAGAAGCAACTTAGGTTTACCTCCTCTCTTCCTCTTCCGTTTCTCTCCGGTGCCATCCTAGATCTCGGGACGAGATCCTCTCATAGTGGTGGAGTGTTGTAACGCCCCAAGACCGATGCTTCAGAAGACTTCCAGCTATTCCGAGTTTTGCCATGTGTTTCTTTTGTGCGCGCTCTTTTATTTTTGCATTGCATCATGTCATCATGCCATCATGCCATTTAATTTTTAAAACTCAAATAAATAAATTGTATGGATCTTCGATCCATTTAAATCGAGGGAAGGGTGACTTCTCTTTATAACATACCCTCCCGATATTTAGGGAGCTATAATAAAATATTCCATTGTTTTGGAATCACCATAACACACTTGCAAAATATCCCGATGCCTTTATTATCTTAATTCTTGGTCTCCAACTCTGCCCATAAATTATTTCATCATTTTCCGGAGCTCCACCAAAAATCCGAACATTTTTGGACCTTCCCAAACCCTCACTTCCGTTCAAACCCATTTGAATTAAATTCAAATGAGTTTGAATTTAAATCTTTCAATCATGCCCCTTTCTATTTTTCTTGGATCAGACACATTTTTGTGAGTCCGGAAAATTGTTCCACTTGCGCATAATCTTTCCCTAACCCTCTCTTTCTTTTCCTCTCTCTATTTCTTTTCTGATAGAGATTAGTGAGAGAGAGAGAGCCCAGCCCAGCTGCCCAGCTAGGCCTCTGGCCACTTCTTTCTCCACTGGGCCGGCCTCCCAAGGCCCACCTAACCCCTCTAACCCTAGGCCCCGACTCTCTCCCTCTCGTTCCCTGCCCGCCACCACACGCACGCCCGCTGCCAGGAAGGGCTTCGCCCGATCCTCGTGATCCCCATCTCCCTCTCGATCTTCCTCCCCTGCGCCCGATCCCCTCGCCGCGACCACGCCCCTGTCGAACCCAGCGCCAGGCTCCCATCTCCTTCCTCTCGCTCACCTCCTCCCTCATCTCCCTCGTAGCCTCTCTTCCTCCCCAGCACCGCGGCCTCGCCCTTCTCCTCCTGCATCGGGCGTCCCCGTAGCCTCTGCGCGCGAGCGCCGCCGCCCTCAACCCTCCTCCCCGAGCTCATGCTCCCTTCGTCCATGGTCACCGATGCGCCTTGCTCCCCGCCGCCTTGCTGCCTCCTCTCCACCGCGATTCCTTCCCCTCGTCGCCTCCTCTGCGCCCCACCTCTCCATCTCCCCCTCACTCGCGTCCCGAGCTCCGCCACACCTCTGCTCCTGGTTCCCCTTCGTGCACCTGCCGACCACCGTTGCAACGTTGGGACATCTGCCCGGAGTGCCTCAAGTCCGTCTACGACTAGGCGGACTCGCCTAGTAACACAACCATCGCGTTTTGTTACATCACCGCCAAGGCCGAGTGGACGCCAAGTACCAGGACGTCAAGTTCCTCGCCGGACCCGAACATCTACGAAAACATGTACCACTACCGCCGCCGAAGACCGTCACGTGTACGACTACTTCCCACGACGACCGTTGCGAGAACGTCTACTTCCATCTACACCGCATCGAACTCGAACCGCCCCGAAACGCACGCTTCAAAGGTATAACCGCCGAGAACGACCACCGTGGAACGAATGCATGTGTGTTGTATGAGATGCCCGCGTTTGCACCGTGTCCGAAATTGTCGCGTGCATGTTGCTCCTCGTTGCCATGCCATCGTCTCGTGGGAACCCGATAACCGGGAACACCCCACCATCTTGCTCTATTCGCTCCCGTCACACTTTCTTTCGCACCGACATCTCAATCGAGTTATCGGAACCGGAATGTTGCAGTGGCACCATTTCCGTTGTCGTTGCCGTGGCACCCCTTTCGTTTTCGCCACGGCGACAAATGCTTCATAATATGCTCATGTCAACATTTTCATAAAATTGCTTAAAACTTGCTTTGTCATTCGCATCATGATAACAACATTTAAAATGTTTATATTTGTTGTTTCCATTAATTTGCATGTGGGGATTTCCGGAATTGTTGTTTGTTGTTCCGGCCTCACTTAAACTTGTCTAGATAGGTAGTTTTTCATATGTTTCACCTCTTGCCATGTTTAACAACATTTAATATTGTTGTGTACATAACCGAGATCAAACTAAATATGTCCATGTGGTGTTTCGTCAATATGCAACTCGTTGCATATTGAGCTCCATTTAATTTGTAGTATTGTGTGTTGCACTTGCCATGCCATGCCTTATTAAACCGTACATGCATCATACTTGATTGTGCATCTTGCCATGATTATGCTTGTGTGTTTACCATGTTGTTTGTTTCTTTCCGGTGTTGCTTCTTAGTTCTGGTAATGTTGCGATTGTGAGGATCCGTTCGACTGCTCCCGTTCGTCTTCTTCATGGACTCGTTCTTATTCCTTGCGGGATTTCAGGCAAGATGACCGCTACCCTGGATCTCACTACTATCATTGCTATGCTAGTTGCTTCGTTCTATCGCTTTGCTGCGCTACCTATCATCTGTTTGTCGAGCCATCCCATGTTGCCATGAACCTCTAACCTTTGACACCTTTCCTATGCAAACCGTTGCCTGGCTATGTTACCGCTTTGCTCAGCCCTCTTATAGCGTTGCTAGTTGCAGGTGAAGTTGAAGATTGCTCCATGGTGGACAGGATTTTGGTTGGGATATCACAATATCTCTTATATTATTAATGCATCTATATATTTGGTAAAGGGTGGAAGGCTCGGCCTTATGCCTGGTGTTTTGTTCCACCCTTGCCGCCATAGTTTCCGTCATACCGGTGTTATGTTCCCGGATTTTGCGTTCCTTACGCGGTCGGGTGATTTATGGGACCCCCTCGACAGTTCACTTTGAATAAAACTCCTCCAGCAAGGCCCAACATTGACTTTTACCATTTGCCTCACCACCACCTATATTTCCCTTGGGAGTAATTAACCCAAGGGTCATCTTTATTACAGCCCCCCCGGGCCAGTGCTTGTCTAAGTGTTGGTCTGAACCAGAGCCACTTGCAGCGCCACCTCGGGGAAACTCGAGGGTTGGTTTTAGTTGTATGTAGTGTTCATCCGGTGTTGCCCTGAGAACGAGATATGTGCAGATCCTATCGGGATTGTCGGCGCATCGGGAGGCTTTGCTGGTCTTGTTTTACCATTGTCGAAATGTCTTGTAAACCAGGATTCCGAGTCTGATCGGGTCTTCCTGGGAGAAGGTCTATTCCTTCGTTGATCGCGAGAGCTTGTCATGGGCTAAGTTGGGACACCCCTGCAGGGTATAATCTTTCGAAAGCCGTGCCTGCGGTTATAGGCAGATGGGAATTTGTTAATGTCCGGTTGTAGATAACTTGACACCAGATCCGAATTAAAACGCATCAACCGCGTGTGTAGCCGTGATGGTCTCTTCTCGGCGGAGTCCGGGAAGTCAACACGGTTTTTGGGTTATGTTTGACGTAAGTAGGAGTTCAGGATCACTTCTTCATCATTGCTAGCTTCACGACCGTTCCACTTGCTCTCTTCTCGCTCTTATTTGCGTATGTTAGCCGCCATATATGCTTAGTCGCTGCTGCAGCCTCACCCTTCCTTTCCCTTTAAGCTTTGCTAGTCTTGATACCCATGGTAATGGGATTGCTGAGTCCTCGTGGCTCACAGATTACTACAACAACAGTTGCAGGTACAGCTTATGCGATGATCATGACGCGAGAGCGATGCTTGCTTGCGTTGAGTTCTTCTTATGCTTCTTCTTCGATCAGGGATAGGTTCCAGGTCGGCAGCCTGGGCTAGCAGGGTGGATGTCGTTTGAGTTTCTGTTTGTGATTCTTCCGTAGTCGGATGATGCTATGGTGTATGTTATATTGTTGTATTCGTGTGGCATTGTATGCCTTATGTATGTATCCCCATCTATTATGTAATGTTGATGTAATGATATCCACCTTGCAAAAGCGTTTCAATATGCGGGTCTATCCTTGGTGGGACCTTCGAGTTCCTTTTGGATAGGGTCGCATATTGGGCGTGACAGATACGCTCTATCACACATAAACCTCCTTATATGTTCCTCAAAACAGCCACCATACCTACCTATTATGGCATTTCCATAGCCATTCCGAGATATATTGCCAAGCAACTTTCCACCGTTCCGTTTATCATCATGACACATTACTATTGTCATACTTCCATTGCATGATCATGTAGTTGACATCGTATTTGTGGCAAGGCCACTTTGCATAATTTTCCATACATGTCACTCTTGTTTCATTACCCATCCCGGTACACCGCCGGAGGCATTCATATAGAGTTATATCTTGTTCTAGTTTTGAGTTGTAATTCATGAGTTGTAAATCAATAAAAGTGTGATGATCATCATTATTAGAGCATTGTCCCCAAAAAGAAAAAAGAAAGGCCAAAGAAAAAAAGAAAAAAAGAAGAAAGGCCAAAAAAAAGAAAGGCCCCCAAAAAAATAAAAAAATAAAAAGGGGGCAATGTTACTATCTCTTTTCCACACTTGTGCTTCAAAGTAGCACCATGTTCGTCATATATAGAGTCTCATATGTTGTCACTTTCATATACTAGTGGGAATTTTTCATTATAGAACTTGGCTTGTATATTCCTATGATGGGCTTCTCAAAATGCCCTAGGTCTTCGTGAGCAAGAAAGTTGGATGCACACACACTAGTTTTCTTTTGTTGAGCTTTCATACATTTATAGGTCTAGTGCATCCGTTGCACGGCAATCCCTACTCCTCATGTTGACATCAATTGATGGGCATCTCCATAGCCCATTTATTATCATCGTCAATGTGAGACTTTCTCCTTTTTTTGTCTTCTCCACACAATCCCCATCATCATATTCTATTCCACCAATAGTGCTATATCCATGGCTCACGCTGATGTATTGCGTGAAAGTTGAAAAAGTTTGAGATTACTTAAGTACAAAACAATTGCTTGGCTTGTCATCAGGGGTGTATAATTTGGGAGCACTTTTGTGTGACGAAAATGAAGCATAACCTAAGTATATGATTTTTGTAGGGCAGAACTTTCTTTAGCCATGTTATTTTGAAAAGACATGATTGCTTTGATTAGTATGCTTGAAGTATTATTATTTCTTATGTCAATATGAACTTTTATTTTGAATCATTTGGATCTGAACATTCATGCCACAATAAAGAAAATTACATTGAGAATTATGCTAGGTAGCATTCCACATCAAAAATTCAGTTTTTATCATTTACCTACTCGAGGACGAGCATGCATTAAGCTTGGGGATGCTTGATACGTCTCCAACGTATCTATAATTTTTTATTGTTCCATGCTATTATATTACCCGTTTTGGATGTTTATGGGCTTTACTTTAAACATTTATATCATTTTTGGGACTAACCTACCAACCGGAGGCCCAGCCCGTAGTGCTATTTTTTTGCCTATTTCAGGATTTCGAAGAAAAGGAATATCAAACGGAGTCCAAACGGAATGAAACCTTCGGGAGCGTGATTTTTGGAACGAACGTGATCCACAGGACTTGGAGTGCAAGTCAAGAAGCAGCCGAGGGGGCCATGAGGGTGGAGGGCGCGCCCACCCCTACAGAGCATGCCCCTACCTCGTGGGCCCCTCGGGCGGCCACCGACCTACTTCCTCCTATATATGCCCACGTACATCAAAAACATCAGGGGAGCCAATGAAAACCTAATTCCACCGCCGTAACCTTCTGTATCCACGAGATCCCATCTTGGAGCCTTCGGCGGCTCTCCACCGGAGGGGGAATCGATCATGGAGGGCCTCTACATCATCTCCAAGGCCCTTCCGATGAGTTGTGAGTAGTTTACCACAGACCTTCGGGTCCATAGTTATTAGCTAGATGGCTTCTTCTCTCTCTTTGAATCTCAATACAAAGTTCTCCTTGATCTTCTTAGAGATCTATTCGATGTAACTCTTTTTGCGATGTGTTTGTCGAGATCCGATGAATTGTGGGTTTATGATGAAGTTTATCTATGAGAAATATTTGAATCTCCTCTGAATTCTTTTATGTGTGATTAAGTTATCTTTGCAAGTCTCTTCGAATTATCAGTTCGGTTTGGCCTACTAGATTGATCTTTCTTGCAATGGGAGAAGTGCTTAGATTTGGGTTCAATCTTGCGGTGTCCTTTCCCAGTGACAGCAGGGGCAGCAAGGCACGTATTGTATTGTTGCCATCGAGGATAAAAATATGGGGTTTTATCATATTGCATGAGTTTATCCCTCTACATCATGTCATCTTTCTTAATGCGTTACTCTGTTCTTTATGAACTTAATACTCTAGATGCATGCTGGATAACAGTTGATGTGTGGAGTAATAGTAGTAGATGCAGGCAGGAGTGGGTCTACTTGTCACGGACATGATGCCTATATACATGATTATGCCTAGATAATCTCGTAATTATTCGCTTTTCTATCAATTGCTCGTTAGTAATTTGTTCACCCACCATAATACTTATGCTATCTTGAGAGAAGCCACTAGTGAAACCTATGGCCCCGGGTCTATGTCTTATCATATTAGCTTTCAATATACTTTTATTTGCATCTTTACTTTTCCAATCTATATCATAAAATACCAAAAATATATTTATCTTATCATATTATCTCTATCAGATCTCACTTTCGCAAGTGGCCGTGAAGGGATTGATAACTCCTTTATTGCATTGGTTGTGAGTTCTTGTTTGTTTGTGTAGGTGCGTGGGACTTTTGAGGAGCCTCCTACTGGATTGATACCTTGGTTCTCAAAAACTGAGGGAAATACTTACGCTACTATTGATGCATCACCCTTTCCTCTTCAAGGAAAACCAACGCAAGGTCAAGACGTAGCAGAAATCATCTTGGGGGGATGGAGGAGTAGAAACTGTAGAGGCCCTCCATTTGGAAGGAGCACCTTTATCCGCTGCCTTGCTAACTTCCTTCCGCTTTGTTGATTTTGAATTGTCAAGTAAAACCGACAAGAAAAAGCAATAAAATTCTCTCTTCAGAACTCATTCATGCATAGTACTGACAATCACTACTTTGATGTAAGGTAAACACATGATACGAGGATGCAATATATACGAAAAACAGGACGGCATGGCATTTTCACCAACTGTTTGTGCAAACTAAGCAGAAACCATTCCAACAAATAAGAAGCAATGCAAGCTAGACACCACATGAAAGATGCAACCAATATGACTCTGCCAAGTTAAAAGCGTCCCATCATAAATGGAATTTCAACAAATTAGAAGCAGCGCATGCTATAAATCATATGAAAGATCAACTAATATCACACTGCATATACTAAAGGTGTCTCGACATATTGATTGATGCGGGATACATAAAAAATCAATAGTTTTATGTAAGGACATGCTTAATAGACAGATGTACTATGTACTAAATACAAGAAGGCATGTCACATTAAAAGGTATATTGTATAAGCTAAGCAGAATAGCACATGCAGTTTAACCAGATTGGAAGAATTACAATCTAGACACCAGATGCAACATGCAACCACATATCACGCTGCCAAGTTAGAGCAAGCACCTGCGATGCTAGTGTAGGTGAAATGCGGTAATCAACTACAGAGCTACGTTCACTATCTTCATCTAGCCTTGCTGTTTCTTGAGAATCATGTCGGAAGGCTGACGCTGCATTCTTTAAATGAGGAGTAGTCCACTTGCCTGACTGCCTCATCACAAGTGTCGTGGGTTGGGTGCGACATATGCCAAAGGATGGCTTATCATGGTGGGAGCGAGTAGAACGTCACCGGTGCCTGGAAGCGGGATGAGGCGTAGACACGAATGCTGGCGCACTTTACCCAGGTTCGGGGCTCTCCTAGGAGATAACACCCCTAGTCCTGCTCTGCGGGGTCTCCGCATGATCACTAAGGCACTAGTGAGTACAATGGTGCTCCTCGTACTGTATGCTAGAGGTGGAAGGAGGCAGGGCTAGCCCTCTTATTCCTCTAGGTGTGAGTCTAGTTCTAACCGGTTGGGAACCCTTTGCATGGGTGCCCTGGGGGGGTTTATATACACTACAAAAAAAAGACACATCCATGACATTTTGGGCTGAACGAATTTTTTTCTGTCATACATATGACACTTCTATGACGATAATTGTGACAAAACCCGGTATCATCATAGATGTGGTGGGCTCCTACTTCTATGACAAAAAATCATGACAAAAAATCATGACAAAAAATGGGCTTTTCGTCCTGAGCGGGTCGGAGACGCAGCTGCATGACATTCTTTGGGTCGTCCATGACAGAAATAACCATGGTAGAAGCGAGGGCGAGGAAAATTTCAGGGAGTTCCCGGTTACGGTGGGTGGTCGGGGGCCGAGCGATGCGCGTTTCTCTCGTACACATATGCGCGTGTGTGCGAGGCATTGGCTCTAACTGAACCCGAGCGAGGCGTTGGGCTCTAACTGAACCCGAGCGAATGCACTGCAGGCTATGCGTTACTAAACCCGAGCGATCGATTCCTTCGCTACTACTGCTAACTGAAGCCGGTCGATGCTGCCTCTCTGGATGAATAGTGAGCATTGCGGGGGGTTTGGATGAACAGTGAGCGGTGGGAGTGGATGAACAGGACCGGTGGCGTTGCCTCTGGATGAACAGGACCCCGATCGATCGAGCCGGTTGGGGTTGGATGAACAGGACCCCGTTGAGGGCTGGATGAACAGGACGACCCCGTGGAGGGCTGGATGAACAGTAGACGGTGGAGGGGTCGATGAACAGTAGCCCGTGGAGGGGTGGTTGAACATGATCCCGTGGAGAGGGGTGGTTGAATAGTAGCCGGTGGAGTAGCGCGCGTTGGAGGCTGGATGAACAGGAGCCCCATGGATGAACATTCGCGGGTGGAGGCTGGAGGAGGTCGGCGGTGGATGAACAGTAGCCCGTGGAGGCTGGAGGAGGTCAACGGTGGAGATGAACAGTATCCCGTGGAGTCCCGTTTTGTGGTACGCCACACCCCTCCCGATGATCAGAACCCCCATTTCGACCATAGTGCTCCAACACAAGTCCGTTTCGTCCGTTTTGTGGTATGCCACACCCCTCCCGATCAACAGGACCCCCGTTTCGACCGTAGGAGGTCCGTTTCCTCCGTTTTGCGGTACGCCAGACCCCTCCCGATGAACAGGATCCCGTTTCGAACGTCGCCGGTCGAACACAAGGCTGTTTCCTCCGTTCTGCGGTACGCCAGGCCTCATTTCCATCACATGTTCCGTCCAAGCCCTCTCGACGAACACGACGACGCATTCCGTTCCGACCCAGCCGGTTGGATCCCTATGAACACGACGACGATGTTGTTTCTCCGTTCCGACCCAGCCATGTACACGAGCCCTGGTCGTACGTATATATGCGCGAGTAGGCGTTCGAGACCCCGACCGTATGTACATACGTGGACGTATTTTCTTTCTTGCATCCTGGCCGCTGTACGTACGTGTACATGCTACGTGTGCGCCTCTACTACGACACGTGTATGCCTCTACTACAACACGTGCGCGCCTCTACAACGACCAGTATGGACGTACATGTTCGCGACTAGAATGACAATGCTATGTACGCTTCGACCAGGTGGGTCCCGACTGTCAGGCACTTCCTTGCGGGCAAAGATGTAGCTGGTGGGTCCCAGCAGTCAGGGGGGCGAATCGTTTTTTTTTGCCCGGACGCACTTCCTTGCGTGCGAAGGTGTAGCTGGTGGGTCCCAGCAGTCAGGGGGAAACATTTTTTTCGTGAAATACGGTGGCCCGCCCGGTGGGTCCCCGCTGTCAGGTGGAGGAATAATTATTTTGCGCGTAATAAGGAGGCACTTCCTTGCGGCCGTCGTGGACCCAGCTGTCAGCCTCTCCACGTACAGTCCACGTCCGATGGAAGCCGATCCTTGACCATTGACCACGCCGCGCCGAGAGCACCAGGGCGGTGGACGATGGTGAGGCCTAGGAAGTGGACGACGCGGAGCCAGGGAAGACGCGACAGTGGATGCCCAGGGTTCACTGGTTTGCTACGGTGTGAGGCTGCCATCACCGCAGAATAACAATTAACAGGGGGTGTGGGTGAGTAGAGGGATGGCCTGGCCAGCGGTGGGAGGAGTAGGGGTGGTGAGGCCTCCGCCACATCGCAGCCGGCCACGGGAGGCAAGAGCACGAGGCACGGCCGGTGCTGGTTTGGGCGGCTGGAGCATGAAGACCAGAGGTTGAAGAAGCACTATGGCCGTTGGATGGACATTGTACTGTCACTAGAGCTACAATCGTGCATATTGACTAAGTTGACAAAGCCCTCCATCCCCGTCAACTTAGTAGGACCACAAGTCAGCCTGCCACTATACTGGGTCCCAGCTAACAGGGGGAGTAATTTTTTTTTTGTGCGTAATAAGGAGGCATTTCCTTGCGTGCGGCCGTGGACCCAGCTGTCGGCCTCTCCACGTACAGTCCACTTGAGATGCATGTCGGTCATTGACCATGTTGACCAGGCCGCGACGAGAGCACCAGGGCAGTGGACGACGGCGAGGCCTAGTAAGGGAACGACACGGAGGCAGGGAAGACTCGGCAGTTGTTTCCCATGCGGAGGGGTGTACGATTGTATGAGGGTTTACTGGTTCGTCTGCCGTCGCCGGAGAATAACAGCAGGTGTGGGTGAGTAGAGGAATGGCTAGGTCAGCGATGGGAGTACGGTGGGGTGGTGAGGCCTGCGCGGCAGCACAGCCGGCCGCGGGGAGGAGGGAGCAGGCAGTCCCGCCGGCGCTTGTTTGAGCGGCTGGAGCAGGAAGAGCAGAGATTGAAGAAGCACAACGGCCGTTGGATGGACATCCAACAGTCACTGCTTGTGTGTCAACCTTTTTTTAGGAAAGCCTCAAATCTATGGAAAACAGCATACATCCCATCTGCCATTATTTCTAATAATTTACAGCCCATTTGCTAATTCATAAGGTTTTTTTGGAGCCCATATTCTTTGTGTTAGCATTACGGCCCATATTGTGGCCACGGTTAAAAAATTATATGAAATTTTGCATATTTTGGTGCGGTCCGTACTGTTTTTGATCCCGAAATTTCGACTCACATTCAAACTAATTTTAAAAATAAATGTATATCAATATAAAATCCAACAAATTCTCCAGGTATAAAAATTAATGTAATTTAAAATCTCGAAATGAAAAAAAAGATATTTGAAACTAATTGCCGGTTTGATGTGTTTTAAAAATGTACAACCCATTTCTCATTACGGATGCGCCATTTTCTCGGCCAGCCGAATGAAAGCTCTCCTCGTCTTGAAAGATTTGCAGCCCAACAGGCCTGACAAAGCAACTTACTTGGCAAATCACAAAACTGGGTTGTGGCCGTGGACCCAACTGTCAGCCTCTCCATGTACAGTAATCTTTCGATGGAATGTCGTTGACCACATTGACCATGGCACGCCGAGAGCACCAAGGCGGTGGACGACGACGAGGCCTAGGAAGGGGACGACGCGGAGCCGGGGAAGACGCGACAGTGGATGCCCACGCGGAGAGGAGTACGAGGGTTCACTGGTTCGGCTGCGGTGTGAGGCTGCCATCGCCGCAGGGCCTGGCTAGCGGTGGGAGTAGTAGGGGGCGATGAGGCCTCAACGGCAGCATAGCCGGCCACTGGAGGCAGGAGCAGGCGGTCTCCCCGGCACTAGTTTGGGCGGCTAGTGCAAGAAGAGCAACGATTGAAGAAGCAGCAGGACCGTTTGATTCAAATCCAACGGTTACTACTGCTAGAATCGTTTGTTGACTAAGTTGACAAGCCCTGTGTATGCATCAACTTAGTAGGCCCACAGGTCAGCCTCGCAACCAGTGCGCCCCAGATGTCAGTTGGAGGAATCATTTTTTTCACGTAATAACGAGGCAGTTGATTGCATGCGGCTAGGCCAGCGGAGGGAGTAGGGTGGGCCGGGGAAGCCTGCGCGGCATCACAGTGGGCCACAAGAGGAGGGAGCAGGCAGTCCCGCCGGTGCTAGTTTAGGAGGCTGGAGCAGGATGATCAGAGATTGAAGAAGCACGTCGGCCGTTGGATGGACATCCAACAGTCACTGCTGCTAGAATCGTGTGTTCACTGACAAAGGCTTGCATAAACAAGTCAGCCTCGAAATCTGTGGCGTGTACAGCCCATTTGCTATTATTTTTATAATTTTTACTCATTTTCTAAATCATAAGGAATTTATTGCAGCCCGTTTTCCATTTTTAAAATTGTTGGCCATTTTCTGGTCAGTACCAGGGTCAAAAAGTTAACTAAATATGTGGGAAATTTTGAAAATTTGCAAATTTTTGCTGGGGAATGAAATATTCTTAATCCAAAAAATAATAGCCATACTAAAGAAAAATTTAAAAATAAATTAGTACTATGTCATGTTAAATCCAATGAAATATGTATAAGATATCAGTGAAGAACAAAAATAAAAAAAGAAACTAATATCCCATTTGCTATAATTTTTTCGGAATTTTCAACCCCTTTTGATATTACTTTTAACAGACATTGACCATTCTCTTCGGCCAGGACGGAATGCATCCCTCCTCGTCTTGAAAGATTTGCAGCCCAGTAATTCGGAGAAAACAAATAGGCCTAGCTTGGGTATTCTTCAAAAAGAAATATTGGGCTACCTATTTTCCCAAGAACTGGTGCATGAGCATTTAGCTTTATTTATTTATTTACTTATTTATGTTTAGGGGACCATGAGCATGTACCTGGGCCGGATTCATGTGAGAGCCTCCCTTCCAGTTAATTATGGGCTTCTCTATTGGGCCTTCATCAGTGGGCTGCATGTTATCAACAAGTGCAAAATGTGTTCCGTACGAAAAATAGTATGAGCTACGTACGGTACGGGGCACTAAAGGATCGAACCGTGCAACGACTTCCAAAACATTGTGTTTGTCATTCTAACAACATGTTTATTCAACCAACAGATGAAATATACTACTGATTGTACATTGAAAACAACAGTAGTAGCAACCAGGGTTGGGGGTGCAACAGAAGCAGTAAGCGGGCCAGAAGAGTGAAGACACAGCTCTCTCTTGCAAACCAAACATCAGCCATCATTACAAAAGGGCTACGAAAAAAAACAGGTGTATGCATCAAACTAAATAAAGATCCTACTACACCAAGTGTACGCATCTAACTAACTGGCTCAGTTAGACGTTACTATTTATTAAGCTATGGAGATTGGCTGACGGCTTGAACCAGATGGGTGCCTGATGGGGGAAACTCCAGCCAGTAGGTCGAAGTCTGATACTTGCAACCCTCTCTCCTACTTTGGGCTGCAGAGCGTGGCGGCACATATCAGGGTATGGTGCATGCAGACACGCATGGTACGCTGTGTACACACAGTTTTGCCTGATGAACGAAACCGTGCTGCCATCATGATCCCCGCCGTTGGTTATCTCCTGGTTAATCGGATAATTTAGTCTGACAAACAGAGAGCATGTACCAAGGCTACTTACCAGCCTCCAGTCAAAAATTCCTGAAGGCCCAGAGAAGCTGGGATCTTGCTCAAAGACCTTGCACTGACTGTGATTGTATTCCGCGAAACAACACGTCCGGTACATGCGAACGATCATCAATCTTTTGCCGTCGTCTGATCGTGCCAGGAACCACCTGCAACTGCCATGCCGCTTTTCTTTGAAAGGTTATGGGATTAGGAAGGGTAGGGACACCAGGCAGCCTACAACATCATATCAAGTTGGAGTCAAATAAAAAAGGGCTCTTGATTTAGTCAATCTTAAGAACAACATGTTATGAGCATGGATATTTTTTGAGTAAATGTTGACAGTAATATAAGCAAGCCATCATGATATCATAGGAAAGTAACATGCTGCTGTAAGAGCCGTTTGTAGCGATGACTGGAGTAGGCCAGCAATACATCTAGCCATAGAAGGAGTCGACAGCGTAAATGAAGCCCTTGTGTTCAATGGCATCAGAGAACCATGGAGGATGTATGATCCTATGATGGACGTGCAGATTTATCCACTTACCGCAGTGACCTGTCAGATAGGCGAGACCGCGGTTGAAAAACACAATTAGCCTGAAGTCTTTATAATTCGCAGATCTTGTGGGACTTGGCAGATTACAACCTTGAGCAAATCAAACTTGGTATCATGTTGGCTACTGTAAGATTCCGAGTATTCTGGGCCGCGCTGCCAAAGTAGTGCAGTGTTAATCAAAGGAAGGGGGATCAATTGCCGGGTGTAGACCTCCACGAGCATCTAGCTACCGCGACCGTCGACGAGCACCATCCAAGACGTGTTCATGCCGACCCAGTACATATCGTTAATGTAGCTGAGGCTGACAGGGATCGGATCGCAGTCAAGGGGGTTGATGCTCGCCACCCTATGATTGTTATGCTGCGTGACACGCCGTTTCTAAAGATTAGGCGGCATCAGCAAGCAAGGAGCTGGCTTAAAAAGCTCTGGCCTGAGGGCTTTGAGTAAACGGTACAACCCCGATGAGCACACGGCGAGCGGCATGGTACTGAGATTGTCCACAAGCAAAACAATGAGCTTGATTACCTCTGTGGGGAGCGAATTCCAGCCACTCTTTCAGCGGACGCTGCTCGGTTCTGCCATTGTTAGTGTTTGGGTTTCGGACGAGGGGGGAGGCGCCTTAGCGGGGATGGAAGATTGGACAAGATTATGTGTGGACAAAGATGGAGAGGCGAATATGTGCTGCGGGAAGTGGACAGGTGATGATGACTACAGCATGCCGCTTGACTTACAAGACACATACTAGCAGGGTAGGGTCATATCGATGCCAGACAACTTTCTTGAGTGATCACAGTACTGGTACTCCCTACAGTACTATGCCCTAACTTGCTTGAGTAGAGTAGTAGAGTAGGAGTCTGCTCTACTACTAGCACCGGAGGAGTAGTATATTCTAATCTAAAATAGTTACAAACTTCAATGCCCAAGCGTGGAACGACTACGAACTGTGCTCAAAGACTGTGTCTACGTGGTGTTTGGACTTATATACAAAAAAATAGCAAGATGCCCGTGCATTGCACGGCACACCATCATCACCAACTCGGTTTTTTCTCTACTCCTATTCCTATAAAAGACTTAGTTGGTGATGATGGAGGCGAGGAGGCATGTTCAGCCGGGCGTGCAGTGGATGGCGCAACACTATTTGATTTGTTATAAAAAAACAAAGAAGAGTAGTAGAGATAGAGACTTAAGGGAGGAGCACGAGGTTGTGGGAGATAAGGATGAACGAGGCAAGGCCTTATCTGTAAATGTGGAGAGAGGTGCGGGTATCTTTTGTAAAATTGTCATAGTTGGCTTTCTATCCGTCAGATATAGATCGGACAGTCTATATTACAAGATGGCAGGCATACCATCATCACCAACTCTGCATTTTATGAGTAGAGAGATATCTCTACTCTTATAAAAAAACAGAGTTGGTGATGATGGTGTGCCTGCCATCCTGCAATATAAGCCGTCCGATTTATATCTGACGGATAAGAAGGAAAAATGGAAATTTCGCAAAAAGATACCCACAACCACTCAACATTTGCAAATAAGGCCTTCCCTCGTTCATCCTTTTCTCCCATAAGATAAACTAGTCATACAAATGCATCTTGATGTTCCGTGCAACGCATGGGCATCTTGCTAGTAGATAGATAGAGACTAGGGAGTACTAGTAAGGACACCATCTACTGCTTCATGTGCTACTCCTGTGCTCCATTCGGCGGCCGCAACGTCCCCAACAGCCACTCCCACCTGCGCTCCATTCGGCGGGCGTTGTTGACATTTCGGGAGCGCACTCTCGCGACTGCTGGCAGCCACGACTTCACCGACGACGACTTCTTCCCCGACCCCGGCAACCTCTTCCTCAACGACATGGGTGACAACCTCAACGCCAACGGTGCTGCTCCCGTTGCACCATATGTGTTTCTCCTTCTTGTTCGAAATTGTGGTAGAATTTATGTTTCTACTCTGTATCCTACTACTATGATAGTCCACATGATTAAATTTCGTGTAACTTGCTCATATATTCAACTGGTGCAATCCCCCCTACAACCACTCCTGTTTCATGGACGGCCTGGTTGATGCCTCCAATGAGCCCTTCGTCCACTGCTATGAGTGCCCGATGCCGTTTAGGGGCTCGCCGGCGGACATGGTGCATCACCTCATGGATGCGTGCAGCGGTCACTGGTGGCCCTTGGCAGAGAACATCAAGTACGATATGTGCTACCTATTCACCATGCTGGAGTTTCTGGAGGATCACCGCCGCCTGCTAGTCTCAGAGGAGGACAGCAGCGTCTTCCTATTGATCGTGGGCACCGGCGAGGCCCATGCAGGCCGCCTCCCCGTCTCTGTAGTCTGCATCAGGGGCGATGCCGCTGACGCTGACACTGACATGAGGCTGATGTATGGGTGCGTGGTCAGTGTTACTACCCCTCCGGGTCACGTGGGCGGCGACACCGGCCTCATCGAACGGACTTGGACTCTGGGGAGCTGGGACTATCCGCCGATGTGGACTTGGAGAACCCATGTCATCCTTTACCCGCCGACGCAGTGCACGAGGACTCCAAGGAGGTTCACCTGGACATACGCATTATCAAGTTAAATGTTGATCATTAGTCTTCGCTCAATGTAATCCGCTGTCTAAGCATGTGGAGACTTCCATGTAGGATCTTGCTCTATTGGAGTATTGCGCATGAATAAAAGTGTATCCGTTTATGGTTTAGTCTAGAATCTTCCATGTAGGAATTTTTACTACAGTACTAGTGAAAAACTTACGATGAACCATTTCTTACATCTCCTCTGCCCCCTTGCAAGTCATCCTGATTTAATCCCTCCGTCTAGGTGTATAAGGGCATGGTTAATATTACTTAATAGTATAGCCAACTGTTGACTATATGAAAGTGCCATGTCATCTTTAGCCAGCATGTATAACAATCGGTACTCAAAAACTAATTCTTAAAGATCATTTCTTGGAAAGCACAATAAGTGTTATTTCTTCACAAGTTTTGGATGCAGGTTGAACAGTTGAACGCTTTTGTTTGCAAAAGATACCTTTTTATCTATTTCACCCGGATGGTTGTGAGCTCTTGAGATGAAATAATATCCGAAGAAACCTATCGATACCCATTACACATGAGATGACCCCTACACCCTTTGTCAAAATAAACAACTCCCTGATCAATGCATTTCACTCTTCAGTGCAACGCACGGGCACCTTACTACTATAGATTAGTACAACCAAAAATTGAACTAACATTATATATAGTATGATAAATGCTGATGCATGTCAACTAAAATTATATCATTCAAAACTATGTTCAAATACGAATCCAACAATATAGTTTTTGTTGACATGCACTAACATTTTTTCAGTTAAATCTTCAGTCAAATTCAATGAGGGACTAATAAACCACGACCGATGTAGTACAAGTATAGAGTGCAGTGCTGCACGGGAGTCTCACCTCTCACCCCGCTCATGGCGCGGCAGTAAAGTCGTCATATCACAAAACCCAACCACTCCCGGTAATAAGTGGCCTGGTAAAATAAATGGACAAGCAACCATCACATCCCTCTGTCTTTTTTGCATTTCATCTCTCTGCATTTACTTTCTCCGGTTCATCTTGCACAGTCGATCCCTAGCTACTACTCCTAGGGCCAGTTCTTTTGGCGGCTTCCCCAGCTTTTCCCATAAGACTACTCACAGTGGAGAGTAACAATAAGGTGCCTCACTCATTTATTTGGGCTTCTAAACTACTACTCCATCCTGGTTTATTCCCCACCATTGTAATTTGTGCTAAATTTTGACCAAAGATTTAACTGATAAAATGTTACTCCCTCCGTCTAGGTGTGTAAGTCATCTTACGAAAACCAAATAATCCCAAAACACTTAGGCGTGGTGCATTAACTTCTACCTTGTTTCTTGTTTCTTGACATATCAACCAATAAGAGATAAAGAGTGTGCATGCTTTTAATGACTTGAGATATCAAACACAACATGCAACGGTTAGTTCATTGCATGCAATACTATTAATTAGCAAATAAACATTAATGTTTCTCGTTTTCTCCTCCTCCTTGGTCACGGTGCACAGCCTAAGATGACTTACTCACCTAGACGGATGGAGTAGTGCATGTGACATGCACTAACATTTCATTAGTTCAATTTATGATCAAAAATTGACACAGATTACAATGGGGACCAATAAACCATGACGGAGGTAGTAGTTATGGGATTACTAATCTAGAAGCCTAAAAGAACTGGCCCCTTGTACTCCTACTAGTAGTAGTACTCAACTTGGAATTCCAATTGCACGACACAACTTGTTAGGCAAAAAAATCGATACAGGGTGTAGGAAGCGGTTTGGGAATTTGCATGCCTTTCCAACCAGTGAGATATTCCGTACAAAGTACGACAGAGAAATAACCACAGAGAAGGAAGCTAAAAGTAAACAATCAAATGAGCATTTTTGCATTTGTTTTGCATTGAATCGTTTCACAAGCTTGACTAGTGCTATTTTTCTACTTTTACAAAAAAACGCATCGTAATGTTAAAACGTGCATTTGCACTTACATAAGTAATAGTAGTACTCCCTCCGTCTAGGTGTATAAGTCTTCCCTCCTTCTTGGTCACGGTGCACAACCAAAGATGACTTATTGACCTGGACAGAGGGAGTAGCACAGTCTGTAAGCATATATCGAGAGATACGTGTAGAGCGATCGTATATAGTAAAGTTTGTGTTATATGCACGTACTTGCAAAATGCATGTGAATACACAAGGTTTCCAAACTTTCCCTTTTACATACTTAATTAAGGACGCTAAAAATTCCTAAATGTTCAGGATTTATCATTTGCGTCCGAAAACTAATGAGATCGCCTTATGAAACAAAAATTATTCTCCTCCTCAAAGCCACGGCGCTCGCAGGAGCGCTTGCGGTGCGCCACGAGTGCCCTGGTGCGCGGCCGTTTCCCAGCGAGCCGACACAATGCCTCTTCCTCAGCCTCGCAACTTGCGAGGTGCTGATTGGCGGCTTGCCGGCGGGCGAGAGCGATCTCACCGGTGAGGTGATCCGGCGCTAACAGGTACTCCTCCTCACTGGAAGCATGCACCCGGTCCACGTACCGCCAAGCGTAGATGAGGCGTTTAGGCCCGACTGCATTCAGGGCGTCGGCACGGGCGTCCTCCGCCACCCTCACGGCCCTCGCACGAGCCTTCTGCCAAAGAGCCAATTGCCTGACTCTCTCGGACGTGACATAGGCCTCCCAGGCAGCTTGTTCCATGGTGCGCTTCTCTTCCTCAGCCTTATTCTTCGCCTCTATTTTGGCGCACTTTGCTGGAGGGAAAGCCTCCCACAAGGCGACATCCATTTCTTTGCAAATCTCCTCAAGGCTGGGGGGCTCGGCGGGCGGCACGGCGTTCTCCTCGTAGCGGGGAGCCGACGCATCCTCCGACGTGTGTGCTGGCGAGATTGGGAACGCCGACGCGTCCACCTCGACGCGTCGCAATGAGGAGCGGAACACCGACGCGTCCTCCTCGACTAGTGGCGGCGAGGAACGGATCGGTGACGCGTCGTGTAGCATCGAGGAGCGGAACACGAACACGTCCTCCTCAACTAGTGGCGGCGAGGAACGGAACGGCGACGGATGACTGTCCGCGCGGTGCAGCGAGGGGCTCCTAGGGCTTGGGAGGGGCGATCCCATGGTGGTCGACGTGAGAGGGATGGGGAGGAGATTCCGATGAACGTGAAAGTGAGGGGGAGGAGATAGCGATGTCGTGGGAGGCGCATTATTTATAGCGAGCAATGGCACACCTACGTAAGATATGGATTGAGCTGCACTGACTTAACTACAGGTCCAGTTGCATCACTGACATGTGGCCAGACTCCTGTTGGGCCCATATGTCAGTGACCCAATGCACTTGCAGTTAAGTAACAACTACGTGGGCATATTTGTTGGAGTAAATACGGGGGGGAGGGGTGGAAATATTGCTGGTCACAACGGATTGGACGAGCATGGGGGGAGGAGAGTCATGCATGCAGATTTTTTCACACGGGGTGGAGTGGTGGGACCGTCGGAGGGAGAAGGAGAGTTTGGCAGGCATATTATTTCCACACATGGAGCGGAAAAGATTTGGAGATGAACGGGCTTCCTGCAGGTATGGGGAACGGTGCATAATAAGCCATCTTGCATGCCAGGCTAGGTATAGTTTCAAGTCATTAAAAACATACACGCCCCACACAAGTTCATATTTCAAGGTGCACTAAATTATTGCATGCGATGATTAAGGCTGGCCATAATGGTGGTATCTTAGCTGGCATCATGCACACGGGAATAGCAAACATGCTGATGTGGCAAAGAATTAAAGAAGAGAGGGGGGTTAGAGTAACTAGTGTTCATGCATGCACTGGTAAACACATTTTTTTGTGAAGAACGACAGCATTAGTTGAGTACTTTTGCAGACTTCAAAAACTATTCCACCGCCTCTACTATCTTGCTAAGAGTAGGTGAAAATTTTGAATCGAGCCCTTTAAACTAGAAGGGAGGTAGTGGTACTCTAATAGCTAACCTTGTTGTGATGACAAGATAGGACATGGCACGCACCTGGACGAAGGAACTAGTCTCCATTGTGCATTTAAGTTTTGTCTGAAGTCAATATACCTCTACTTTCACGAGACTTATAGAAAAATGTACTATCAACATTCACAATGTCAAATCAATATTTTTACACTCATTATAAAATGTAGTTCTTATACTCATTATAATCAGTATTGTAGATATTGATATTTTTAGTATAAATTTGGTCGTGGGGTTTCATTGATGCATGTCAAAGCGTGGAGGAAGTGGAGCTTAGGGCTTGCATTGCCGGTCTCTACATAGGTATTTCTCTTCATAGTCCTGTAATTTTAGAGACTGGTTGCGCTTTTGTGGTAGCGACTCCTGCATCGGGGGACTATGACAGGTCTGCTATGCGTGACCTGAATATGAAAGCGTTGAGCATCTCGAAGTTGATCAACAATCTTCAATTGTCAAAGATTAGCCGTTCGGCCAATAAGGTGGCACACTTATTCTTGTAAATAACGTACCGCCCTGTGTGGTGAATCATGCATGCGGAGTAGGCAAAAAAAATTGCTCATTTATAGCCGGTCGAAGTATCAAAGGGTGCGACCGCGCGAGGGAGGCAAAGGTCGTGGGAGGCGCGACGGTTGACGGAATTAAGTGAAGTTACATCCACGCGCCGGCATGGCATGCAAACAGGAAGAAGCTATACCGTCAGGCCTACGATATGGGTCTAGTAGACATGACATCCAGTGGGTCCCGCATAGTTCTCGAGAACTCTTTGGGGGATTGCAGCCGTTTATCCACCGGGCAAGCCAGCAACCCCACGATGTTCGCACGCCCTACTCGTCCCCGTCTTCTACCTTACAATAGTTCGCTCCCAGTCGTTCCGTCCTTTCACATTAGTCGCTCCCAGTTTTTTTTGCGGGGTACAACAGTTCAACTTCACCTAACCCTCCTTCAAAATCCATGGCCTCCCAAATCTCCATGGTAGCTGCTGAGTACCAGGTTAGAGCCATCACCGGCGATGAGTTCATCATCATCTACACACGTGGATCCGCGACGGTGAAAGCATGCCTTGCTCGTTTTGTATGCATGTTCAACAGTTCAATGGATGAGTGGGTCGCTAGGCTAGATGTTGAGTACACCACAGACCTGGGACGAGAGAAGGATCTAAAGGACGAACAGAGGAAGAAGCCCACCATGATCCATGTTTGCGTACATAACATTTGCTTGGTCTACCACATATGCCATGCCGATGTTGAGTGCCAGGATTTTAAGAACTTCCTCAAGGACAATAGAGTGAAATTCATTACTGTAGGCTTTAAGAACGACAGGGATGTCTTGCATCAGATAGGTCTCGTTGTAGGCCAGCCCTTCGATCTCCAGAAGGCAAGCCTGGTGTCCTCCTCTCAACCTTCATGCTGACCTTGGCAGCAGCCATGGTTGATCCTTTGTACGCTAAACTGAAGAAACCTCATCACGAGTTTCATCATGCATGGGAGTCGAAGACATTAGATGAAGATCACATCCTGTACGCAGCAATGGATGCCTACCTTTGTTTAAATATCTACAAGGGTTGGATGAAGAAGCAGAGCCCAGTGACCGGTTCAAGAAAAGAAGCGTCGGCGAAGAGGAAGAGGAAGAGGGACAAGGACGAAGTCGAGGACGTGGACTCGGACTCCGAGTAGGTGGCAGTGCCATCGCTCATCCTGGTTCTACTGTAGTGTCAAACAGACTAGTTGCTTAGTTTATTTTCAAGGGTATGTTGTGCTGAGGCCCCAGCAGAACTATCTTTATGTTCTTTCTCGTTATTTGAACTCTTTAGTATGTACAGTAGTACTAGTACTATGTCTTACTACTGTTTTTCTTGAAGTTGGTACTACTGCTTGTATCTTTGTGTTCCTAATGTACTTAATATGTCCGTACTAGTAGTATAATTTGGGTCAGTCGATTTGTGAAAGAAGTTTGACGGAACGAAGGAAGAAGACGGCAAAAGAGGTGGAAGAAGCCCTTCTAGCCATCCATGTTGCATCAAATGGCTCACAAGAGTCGACTGACCCAAATTGCTCCTTCAGATTGCAGTATCCACATGGCTTTCAAGGCCTCGAAGGTAGATTCCGCGTCTGCACCCGGTTTGCGGGCTCGATGAGCACGCGTCCGGCTTCCGCCGCGACAGCCACCATGCGCGCCTCCTCCGCGCGGGCAGAGACGACAATGAAACGCTAGTTCCTCCTCGCCGGCGTGCTGGAGCACACGCTCGTCCTCCTCTTCGTATGCTGCGTGCATAGACGTGGCTCCACTAGCTGCTCGCGTACTTGGCAGCACGGCGGCATCGCGAGCAGGGACTGCAAACGACGTGAGCAGGCGAGCCTTCGGCTTCATGGCACAGGGATGGCAGCGATACGGCGGTGATGGGCGAGAAATTGTTGGCCGGAGCAGGTGGGCACCGACATGCGCAACGGCAGCGGCAGCATATTGATGAGTGCGCGTGTGGGAGCTTACTTTAGTTTTATATAAGGTTGGTCAAACTTAAAAGAAAACCGTACTAGTACACGTAAACATTAGACGTAGGGAGCGCTCCTTTTATTAGTTAGTACCACAACCACGATATGAAATCCTGTGCAAGCGCGTGAACCGCGGCCGCGCGGTTGATCGAACGGTGCGTCACCATGTCGCGCTCGAAGGACATGCACCGAACCTTTTTGTGTGTGTGAAAACAATCCTCGAATATTACTCAACTTTTTCTTCATCGGAAAGTTCTTGGCGCTGCAATATTTCCATATATTTGAATTTAGCTCCAGTTCGTGTTTATTTGGATTTGGATGTTTTATGTGTCCATATGTGTGTTGTGGCAGAAGGGCAATGTGGAGACAGTGTGCGTGTGATACAGACATAGAGAGGTGTGAATGTGCAAATGATCATGCATGAGTGAGACATAGACAGATGCCGATACACTGTGTATACATGAGAGAACGGTCTTCTAGTTTACTTGTGTGTGTGTGTGTGTGTGAGAGAGAGAGAGAGAGGAGCATCCGTAACACAACAGCCGTCTCTCTCAATTCGTCCGTCCCTCGCACGATCGCATGCAACACATGCATCAACGCGCACATTTTGACACCCTCACCCGGCGCCTACCCACCTCAAGGCCCGCACAATCTCTTCGTGAATACCAATTTCTCTCCTTAGGTTTGTTTTCTCTCAATATCTGACACACACACACACACACACACACAGAGAGAGAGAGAGAGACACGCAGCACAACACACACACACACCCTCCCTCGAGCACACAATTCATCCCCATCCAAGGTTATATGTGACCACTCTTGCTTGTGCTTCTTTGCACCCCAACATGCACAACACCTCAATCTTCAAAGAGGGCATCAAGCAGATCAAAGACGGCGACCACATCGTGCTAGAGAATGCAGGGTCATTTGCAAGTAGGGTGATGTGACGAAGGCTGACTGACTCCTCCCCCCACCATCTCTCTCTCTTGCACAAAATTACCAATCCCTCTCTCCCCCGCACAAAATTGTCAATCCCTCAACCCACGAGATCCTTCCCCTCTCGTCCATGTTTTTCCAGCTCTCTCTCATCAAACATGGTGTCTCTTCTCCTTCCACGTATACAGAATCCGGATGCACATGCATCTCACGTATATTACATGACTCCATCTTTCTCACAGACCTAACTTCTTCCTCTCTCTTTATCTCTCTATCTCTCTCTATGTCTCGTCAGGTTTGTCTCCTACTCTCTCATCCAAATACATACAGTCTTTCCCGCCCTATCTGCTCCATCGTCAAAAGCTCTCTCTGCATGTTTTATTCACACATTGGGATATGTCAAAATGTTGCTTCTATAATGGCTGATGTAGAGTTATGGTTGTTTTTGTTGCATCCTACAAAGTAATAACTAGGAAATGCATTTAGATTCTCATTTGACTGGGATTATGTGAGTTTGAGCATGTTGTGAAGTACTATAGACCTTGTATACATCTTGGGATTCGACAATGATTGTAACTATTGAATTGTATAGACCATTACATTTGTAGTCAATAGCATAATATATTTATTTCACAATTTCAACCAATGATTAGTTCACTACAAACTAAGAAAACAAATGTGTACTCCCTCCATTTTTATTTAAGTCCGCGTATTAGCATTGGTCAAAGTCAAGTTTTGTAAACTCTCAGAAAGGTTATAACAAAAAATATTAACATATACAATAACAAATAAATACCATTAGATTCATTATTGAATGTACTTTCACATCATACATATTTGTTATGGTAAATGTTTAGATTTTTCCTATAAACTTGGTCAAACTTTAGGAAGTTTGACTTCGGTCAAACCTAATATGCAGAGTTTACTACTACTACTCGCTAGTTGCTTAGCCGAATCACTCAACATGCCACACGGGGAGTCCAGTGTCACAAAATTTTGAGGTCGGCGGGAAAATCTCCCGTGACCCTGAATCGAGCAGTGGGAAGTTACCATCATAGCCTTCGGAACAGGCCTACGGATGATGCTTGGTAGGGGGCTGTTTTCGTAACTTCAGGTTCACCCTACCCAGCCAACCCCACCCCGGCACCCAGAGTAGTACACCTGAATACTCCCCATTTTCTATCCCCACCGCAAAATAGACTTCTCCACGGCACTGCAGACTTCGTGTTCGCCCCCCCTTTACATCGGTGCAGTCATCCACTACAGTGCATTTGCCTCATCGACGACCTCGTACGCCGCACTGGAGCCTGTCCACCGTCATCGTCGTATACGGAGCCTCTTCCCCGGCATCGTCTTCCACGGTCTCGGATCTGCTTCCCGAAAGCCGACGCCAAGCACAGAAGTACCACCGTCGTGGACAATGAACTGACTCCCGTTGCCGACCATGACTCACAGAGGCTGCCACGACCATCGTTCTCCTCCTCGATTGGTAATGTGTCTATTGAATCACTTAGAAGTACATGTGCAGTTCCAATTTTGTTCATACCTACCCTTCAAATTTCCTGGGTGCTATTGTTCCTATAAAAGTAATTGGTTATAGCCTCCATTGTCCAACAGAATATCAGCTTGTAATTGTATGTCGCTCGTGTATCGCGCTGTGCTTGGGTAGGTTTTTCATCTGCAACCAGTAGTGTGGCAAATGATGGAAAGGTTTTTAGAACTAGCAAGATGCCCATGTGTTGCATGCATCAAGATGCATTTGTATGAGTAGTTTATCTTGTGGGAGAAAAGGATGAACGAGGGAAGGCCTTGTTTGCAAATCTGGAGAGGGGTATGGGTATATTTTTGCAAAAATCCCATTTGTTTCCTTCCTATCTGTCAGATATAAATCGGACGGCCTATATTGCAAGAAAAAAAGTATAGAGAAAAAAGTAGACAGTAGAGAAGTAGAGATAAATATTAAATATTAAGTATAAAACAAAATATAAGAGTAGAGAAGAGAGTAGAGATAGCAGAGACGTTGAAAAAGGATCGCGCGCGCGCGGGAAAAAGCGGCCGGGCGTGCGCTAGTTTTGGCGCGCGGCGTCCGGCGTGCTTTATAAAATCCAACACCCTCCCACCGCTCTGTGCCTTGCCACCGCTCTCTCCCCGCTCTGTGCCTCGCCACCGCTCTCTCCCCACTCTTTTGCACCTCGCCGCCGCCGCGGCACCATCCTGCTGCGTCGCCTGGAAACTTGGGGATACCGCGGCGTCCACGCGCGCCCCTCAGGCGGCTTCTCCGCCGAGATCCGGTTCCACGGGATGCGCCTCGGCCTCGACAATTTCGACGCCGCCAACGAGGCCGCCCGGCTGCACGACGCGGCGGTGTGGCGCCTCCGGTGGCCTAATAGAACATTGAACTTCCCCAACATGCTAACGCGGGAGAGGGCGCAGGAGCTCGCGCCTCTGCCGCGTCTTAACACCAACGAGGATCGTCGTGACAACCGGAGGCGAGAGCACCGTCTCGACATCGCCGAGATGGACAAGGAAGGCATGGTGTTGTGGCGCCAACACTTCTCGCAGGACATCATCAATGAGCGCGAGTTCTACGTGCAAAGGAGGGTGGAGAGGGATAAGAGGAGGGCGGTGCGAGCCGCCTATCGCGAGGACAAGCGTAGGCGAAAAGCGGACGCTCAATTCAACATGAGGCTAGGAGCAGCGTCGCCCAGGGAATCCGATGATGATCGGTATCTTCACGCATACAATCAGACGTCGGAGGAGGACATCACCGAGGAGGAGTCGGACGACGAGGAGTATTTGAATTATCTTTTTTTATCTATCTATGCTGAGAACTATCCTCTACTCTCTAGTCTCTACTTCTTGATCTCAGCACTATAAATGCTTTTTTAAATCGCCACGCGTTGCGATTCTGTTGGAGATGCTCTAACATGGCAGACAAGTGCTTTAATGTTGCCCACAAGATGCGCGAGTATTACTAGTAGTATATTTTTCTTGCCATGTTGGGATTTTAAAACCATGAGTGCGAACATGCAGATTAGCAATGAAGACCAAACACGGGATATTTGGGACATCTTCAAGGAGCGTGGCAAGTTAAAGAGGAGCTGCACTGAACCTGTAAAACGAGCTTTGGTAAGTAACACCCTTTCAATTACTTTCGTTTAGCCTCGTGTTCTTCGATGTGTATATGTTGTACTTTCTGTTTCTCTTAAGCGCGGTGTTCTTCGATGTGTAATAAGAAGAGTCTTAATCATCCTAATGCTTTCGATTTTAGCTTGATGTAGGAAGTGGGTGTTCTCACCTTGTAGTCTGTTTTTATATTTTTTCCTTTTGAATTCACTTCTCCGAGTTCTATTTAGCTGGCTTCTACTAAATAGATCTAGGTTGGTCTGAGTATTGATCTAAAAAAGAAGTAACTTCATGTTAGGATGCAGTTCCTGCGAGGAGGGAAGTATGGTCAACCTCGAGATCATGTTTCCAAAATGAGGCTGGATTACACACAAGGTGCCAGTTCCCTAATGATGCCCGATTAGACACAAGGTGCAAATTCCCAGATGATGCCGGATTACACACAAGCCAAGTGGAGTCGTCAGTTGTTCATTTCCTCATGGCATTAGTAAAGGCTGAAAGAAAGCGTGCAGCAGCCCTTGAGAATGTAGCTGAGTTCCTAAAGAAGCGAAGAGAGCAATCAGATGCTCTCTTCACCCAAGCCAAAGAAGAGATGGAAGAAGCCAAAAATAAGCTAGCAGAGGTAGAGCAGGCTAGGGGTCTCCTGCTATCTAAAACTGTTGTCAATACAAAATTTCCTTCATAATAGCTAGGTTCAAATGTTTATCCAGTTAGCATGCCTGTTGTGATGTTCGTGCATCTACTGATGTGGCACAACATGTTTTTTTCGAGTCATGTAATAACAACAATTACTTTCCAAACAATAACAGACAAAGCATTGGACATGGTATAGTTCACGCGCAAGCCCGACATTCCAAGTTCAACTTCCACATCAAACTCATGTTCACAGATATCTGCACACTCATACATAATGTCCACAACCATGATTCACTTCGAAGCCAAAAAATGGTGAGGAGAGTTATAAATAACGAAAAACCTCTACTAGTTCCTGCTACCAATGCGAGCACAACAAGTCAAGACCATGCATAAATTAATTATATTTTAGTCATTTTTTGTGTTCTAAAATGCTTGCCGGCTCGCGGAAGGACGTGTTGCCGGCTCGCGGAAGGCAGGCGGGGCAGTCTTAAGCTGGTTGCACGCGGCGAGGAGGCGTGCTCAGCCAGGACTACAGCGAGTGCGACCCTCTAGGCCGGCGTGCTGGTTCAATGCCTGTGCTATGAGAGGTCGCGTCCGTGCCAGAGCAATCACTCCCTCCAGTTCTTTTTGTTTGGGTATAACAAAATCTCGTTTTCCATTCACATTTTACAAGTAAAATTCATGGACAAACTTTGACCCAAAGTACGATGGGGACTAGTAAACCAGAATGGAGGTAGTAGTTTTTTTAATCAAAGAAGAGTTTCCCCTTCCGATTTTCATTACTGAAAACCAGCATCTAAATCTAGAATATAGTATTTGCCCTAGAACTACCAGGTTCAACATCTCGCAACATAAACCCATACAACCATACGCCAAGGAGGTATGTAGTACTGTGAATTCCATTTTCGCTCCATACCAATCGTTCTAAAAACTAGTTACTACTTATAACGAGCCATTGAAAATCGGAACTCTTAACCCCGCTAAAAAAACGATATTTTAAACGTGGCTACTCGATCTGTGGCAACTGGCGAGCCACCGCCTCCAAGTCGTTCACCTGTGGTCCCGACCATCAACTCCTACGGATCAAATTATCACGCGAGCTGACTATTCCTACAAAGGTGCCCCACCACGTACCTGGTACCCGCGAATGCAGAAATCATGCACCTAGGGTTTTAGGGTTTATTTGTCAACGTCGCCTTTACATTACACTCATGTGTGCGAGGCAGCGAGAGGCCGACTGCATGCGTGCGCCTCTTCTCTTTGTATATGTACTCCACCGTTTGTCTGGTGTCCAAAAAATTATAATAACTACTAGCAATGTGCCAATGCGTTGCCACACGATCAAAGTAGATTAATACACATTCACCGATTCGATAGAAAAAAAGTCTACTTTTGAAATACGTATATCACTAAAAATATGTTATGTTTCACTCAAAATATATTCCTTTGGCGGTTTTGATGAGATAAGGGAGGAATGTTGTTGGTTTCAAGGTTCGAGAAGTGGTATATGTCTAATATCTACTCTGACTAGCAAGATGCCCGTGTGTTGCATGGAACATCAAGATCTTGTGGGAGAAAAGGATGAACAAGGGAAGGCCCTATCTGCAAATGTGGTGAAGAGTGCGGGTAAATTGCCATAGTTTCCTTCCTATCCGTCAGATATAAATCAGACGACCTACATTGCAGGATGGCAGGCCCACCATCATCACCAACTCTATTTTTTATCCCTACTCTTATAAAAACCATTGTCGGTGATGATCGTGCGCCTGCCATCCTGCAATATAGGTCGTCTGATCTATATCTGACGTATAGGAAGGAAACTATGGCAATTTTGCAAAAAGATACCCACACCCCTATCCACATTTGCAAATAAGGCCTTCCCTCGTTCATCATTTCCCCCCACAAGATAAACTACTCATACAAATGCATCTTGATGTTCCATGCAACGCATGGGCATCTTACTAGTTGTTAAAAAAAGCCCATGTGTGTGAGAGAGAGGGAGAGTGGAGGAGGACAGAGTGCATGTGTGAGAAAAACACAAGGAGTGTGTGTGCGATAGGTATCAACTTAAAATGAGGCGATAGTATGTGTGTGCACGATCGAGAGGGCGTGTCTCAAGAAGGGAAGAAAAATCTACATAGATACAAGGAGCGGGAGAGAGACATGTATGCGATAGTGGAAGCACGAGTGTGCGGGTGTATAAACCTATCTAGAGGCTAGCTAGTCGATAAATGTTTGTGAGAGAAATACGAGCCGGGGTGTGAAAGCGATAGTTTTGTGTGTGCAAGAGAGAGAGGGTAGTCGGGAAGGGGAGTGGAAGCAGGATTTGTGTGTGTGTGTGTGTGTGTGTGTTTGTGAGAGAGAGAGGGGGGGTTGTCTGATCAGTAAACAAATGAATAATGTCAGTCTGGGATGGAGACGAAAAGGAGACCGCAACAAATGTTGTTTCTATAGGAGAGAGAGAGAGAGAGAGAGTAATTTTAGTGGTATGGGTCATATGTAGAGACATATAGGGTGTGTGAAAGAATCCCATAGAGAGAAAGGCAAAGTGAAAGACGAGTGGAGATTGTGTGTGTGGCGGTGAAAAAGAAAGCTTAGGTACCGAGTGATACCAGAGAACAGTAGAGAAGTGAGAGATAATGAAAACCGTGTAATGTATAATGATAGGGAAAGTGTGAAACTTCTCAAGGTAGACGTCGAGAGACCATGTTTGCGAGGATAAGAGAAACAAGAAGTGAGCGTGCGGGTGAGCTGGAGAAAAGAGAGTGATAGCTACCTGAAGGAGAATGCATGCAAGAGAGATGGGCGTGAAAGGAGTGAACATAAAAGGGATTCAAATATTTGAATTCGAGATGATGATACATGTAATCCATACTCGAACCAAAATTGATCTATCAAACATTCATACTCATATGACTTCATGCACATCTATGTTATTTAATATGTAGATATTACTGATCCATACATTTTAGTAGAACATAATTTGGTTATTTTTTCGAATTCAACCTTAAGATTTTGAGATCGTTGTATTTGTAAATCATATTATACATATAAAGGAGCAGAATTCTTTGTTGTGCTCTTGAAAGTATATATAAAAAATGATGTATATAGAATGTAATTCCAATTGAAAATGTATCCCGCCCAAAAAAAGTAGAATACAAACGGGATTCGAATTGAGTTGGCACGGTCAACGTGCACTGTGTAAAATTTGAACAAAGCGGGGAAAGTCACAGTAACCGCCCGAAACCAAAATCTGTGAGATGGAAATTACTACTGCCTATCCCTGCCACGCAAAGCCTATCTGCTGGATTTCTATAGGTTTCGGTAGGGGTAGGTTTGTAATTTCACCCAAATGTGACGTAACCGCCTCTCACCTGGATTCATACACGGTGGGCGCCAAAACACAGTGTGTCCTCGGCCGAAATCAACTCCCTCCCCAATTCATATTCATACACGATGGGCGCCAAAAACAAACTCTCGTCGGCAAATATTTGGTGCATCCGAGATTACCGTCCTATCCCCAACCGACTAATGTTGTTGTGATGTAGTAGAAAATTGAAATGGGGGCTAAGTTTGTAAATTTCCTCGCATTTGAGACAAGCACGCCCTGAATACATGGTTCCCCCCTTCCTCTCTACCTCCCTTTTCCCCATTCGTACTCCGTGGGCGCCAAAAGACCCTCTCCACCCCACCCTCCTCCGTCCGCCGACGTCCGCCACCTCATCCACCACCGTCCTCCTCTACCATGCCAGAGCTGATACCCTGACGCTGCCATCCATTACAAGAGATCAACCTCTCTCATCCCCGGCTTCGGACCGGGATCCTTGCATCCCGTCCTCTCGCTTCATCCCCGCTGTCGTCCACCTTGCTGGCGCCGCTCCTACGACCATCTCGTCCACCGCGCCCCATTGCCACCGTCTACACTCCTAGATCTGCTTCCACACCGCCGACAGCCATCGCTACCGCAGCACCACCAAATTCTCAGCAGATGCATACATGGTGCCGCACCAGAGGCGGCACTCTTTCGTATCTACTCAACTTATTTATCTCAGCAAGAAAATAGATCGCCGCTGCTTTACTCTGATTTCTTGTCTTGGTTGCGAAGTTGCCTTTGTCCGGTTTGCACCTTCAGATCCGCCATTTCACGGTCAACACTACACTCCCAATGCTTATGGTTTTCCCCTTTTATATCCCACACAAGTTAAATCACAGTAGACTAAATTTCAAAATTGGGTCAGTCGATTTTATAGAGCTCGCCGGAGTTGGACGGTGCGAGAAGGGGCTCGGGTGGTTGTGGGGCCTCGCCGAACGAAGAAAACTCGACGCGGGTGGGGAGTGGGGGTGGCGGAGGAACACAGGCGGTGGGGGGCGGTGGTCCGGCCGGCGTCCCGTGCGGTGTTCTGTATGGGAAGAATCAGAGACGAGGAAGAAGAAGGGTTAGGAGACGTAGGATCTTCATCCAACTGCTTGAAATGGTCGAGAGACAGCTGGGAGTTGCATTCTTAATGCGCTCTGGTTCATCATATGTGGGCACTGCGCAACCAACATTTTATTATCCAAAATCTGCTTCCTCTTCTTTACCATGTTCCTCTTCCGTTCTTCTTTAATATGTACTCTCTCCGTTCCTAAATACAAGTCTTTGTATAGATTCCACCATGGACTACATATGGAGCAAAATGAGTGAATCTACACTCTAAAATGTATCTGGATACATCTGTATGTGATCCATAGTGGAAATCTCTACCAAGACTTATATTTTGGAACGGAGGGAGTATGATAGTAGTATAGTATGTTCCTTGTACTGAAGATGAGCAGGGACATTTGCAGTGTAGAGGTCTATACGGTCGGTTGTGATGGACACTTTGAGCCTCTTTGATTAGTAGGATCTTGTAAACATAGGAATAGGATTCGTAGTGGCTTGCCCACTTGAATCCTATAATAATAGCAAGGAAATGTGGGGAGCTGTGTCGCCTTTGAGAGTTACACTGATATTAACAGTACCGCACCTTCACTTGAAGAGAGATGGTATCCGAAGCCTTTCTAGCCGTACCGGCAAACTAGCACATATATTCGAGCAAGTTCCACTTTGCCGATTTTACTCTGATGCTTAAGGTTTTCCCGTTATATCTACACTATGATCTGTGTAGCTGCTTTGTGTCGCACTAGCAGCAGTCCACTCTTGAAGCTAAACACTGCAATGACTTACAAAATTGGCACCAAGGCATTGAGTGCCATTCTAGATGCAATGAAACTCATATTCTCCCCACCTGTTGACTCTTGTTCAGAATATGATCCTAATGACTCTTGTTCAAAATTGCCACATATAGAGAGACAACATGGAATTGCATTTCTTTGGGCGTTGTGATTCATCATGAGTGGGCAACCAACATTGTATGCAACGAAGTGGATCCTCAAGAATTTGCTTCCTCTTCTGTTCATTAGCATGTTCCTCTTTGTTTATTCTGTATTTAGTACGTACAGTATGTTCCTTGTCAGGAAGGGGCGCAGGGACATCTGATAGAGCTGGCCTGTAAGTGATCGATAGGCTTTCAATTACTAGCAGCAATACAACACCGTATTTTCAAGCCAGTTCCACTTTCCCGATTTATATATTGTGGTTATGGTGTAACCCTGTTATGTACACTATGATCTGCCTAGTTGTTGTGTGCTCTTGTTATCATGGTTTGGCAATAAACTCTCTATACAGTATATTATGAACTTGTCATCTGCCAGCTATCCTTACTTCTGGAGCCTATTTTTTTGTGTACTTGTGCCAGATTATATAAATGCACGCACCATATCACAGCACACATGAGCTCTCTCATCAGAATCCAGTGATAGCACACAAGTGTTTACAGGGGCGCCCCTATATTAGAATATCATCTGCATTACAAAGATAATCTAACAACTATTTATGTTTTCATGGTTCTCAGATATTATACGCAATTATAGTGAATATCAGAATCCGCACATCAGAAGAATATTTTGGAACACTGTAATGACATACAAAATTGGCACCAAGGCATTGAGTGCCATTCTGGAAGCAATGAAACTCATATGCTCCCCACCTGTTGATTCTTGTTCAGAATATCATACTAATGACTATTCTAACCTCAAGGAGTCAAAGGCAGATGGCCTGTCCTATTCACCCATCAAGGTGCCAGTTCTAATTTGGCAAGGTTTTATTGATTGCGTATCTTGCATATGTTGTCTTGCATTTCTTCTACTTTGTTGCACCGCCATCTGCTTAGTTTACTCTTAAACTCGAGATGCCATGCCCATCCATTATCAATACATATTCCAACTGTCATCATACCATGTTTTTTCACTCAAATGCTGTTCTTGTGCATCAGACATCAAAAAGGAAGAGGGTGATTGCCGAACCCGAAGGAGCACCAGCAAAGTCCTTGAAAAATGTGGTGCTGCTAGAGAAATCAGACAGCGCCCCACTTATATTGGTTGTTCAACCAGTGACACGAAACGTAGGACCGACTCCAGCAGACTGTATCCATACTTCACTGGCCACACCACTAGCTCCACCACACAGGACCTGCACTCCAGCAAAAGGTATACTGATTTCATTTGCCATAGCACCAACCGTATCACAGAAAAATCCCACTCCAGCAAAAAGTACAGCAAGTCCACCGGCCGAAGACCTATCCCAACTGCAGAGACGGCCAATTCCTGCAGATTGGAACCCCATTCCATTTATTCCCAGTTTAAGAGACAATGCTTTAAATGTTGTTGGGGACTACATGCATATATTCCCATCATGGGAAGATTATACTGAAGTCAAACACAATTTTCACATCTTCCTGTCCAACTTACGTGTAAGTGCTATTATTCATGGTTATTATTTTCCTGTTTTCTGCTGATCGAACACATCAATGATTTACATTACATTGTTGTAACTAGGTGAGGGTCAATCTGGATACTCATGACGAGCTAAGCTTGCTTGTGCTTTTCAGGGAAGCATTGCAGCAGTATTGGTGTTACCTGAGGAAATCACACTTTGATGGCAAGTCTATAAATGAATTTCTGGTGAAGTCTCATGTGATAAATTTAGAAGACATTGAATGGAAAAACCTTGTTATGCACTGGTCTCATTCCCAGGATGAGGTACTGTCTATGAAATCACATGACAATTTGAACTTCTACTTTTCCGCATGTGCCTCACGGATCTTTTTTGCAGGAAATCTGCTCAAAGAAGAATCCCGGTTTGAAAAGAACGACAGGATATCGCAAATATGCTGCCCGCTGCTTTGCTCTTGGTAGTACCTGTTGTCATGTATCACTGTACTTACATACATACCTGGTTCATTATGTGACAGCAGTATGCATGATAGCTTGCTTATCAATTGTTCGCTCCAAATTATCTGATCTGTATAAATGGCTACATTAGTATAGAATATATCCAATGCCAATAAATTTTTTTAACTCTGCATTGTTCTTGTAAGTACATATTGTCCTTTATGAGTGTACTTATATTGACAGGTAGTTGTTCATGTACCATCACTTTGCATCTTATTTTCCTTTGCCCTCCATTTTCTACACATCAGATCTATATTTACTCTTACCATAAGGTTGGTACTGAAGAAGTTTAGCTGTGCATTGCTCTTGGCTATGCCTTTTGCCTGTATCGCTGAACATACATTTATAGCTACTTGGTTATGTAGCATCACTCTTCATCTTATCTTAAATATTCTCCATTTTTTGTATATTATCACATCTATATATACTCTTCACAAATTGTAGAATAAAGGCAATGCTTATGAAGAAGATTCTGTGGTAAACTTCTTGAATGCCCCCCCCCCCCATCAGCATGGACAAGGGCTTTATAGAGCCTATCTTCACAAGTAATGTAAGTTTGTCCTTCTCAAGCCTTCAAACTTTGTTGTGTATATTTGGTTAGGCATGACTGCAACAACTGTTTATTTTTGGTGTTTGCATCAAATTGCATGTTTAAAGTTTATTATGTACTAGTTCATAAACAAAAGTTTGTCCTTCTCAATTTAAGTTTTTAGTTGTACAACCAAGTTCCTTCTTGATACCATGTAAATTAAACTATACAGAGCAAGTGATCTTCTTTTGCACTACATGTATGCTTTTGTTCTTCATCCGTAATCCAGTGGTGTGGTGGACCTACCCACTACAGCACAATGTCATATTCTACAATGTCTTAACTATGAACAATGTCATATCATTCTACTATTATTTAAACCGTCTCTTTATTTTCCAATCTAAAATGGGATAAATTGACGGCACACTAACCATTGATACTTATGAGTTCTTGATCTGTAATCCAGTGGTGTCGTGAAGCTGCCAACTCCTTCACAATGTCATTTCCTGCCATGTCTTCACCTGAACAATACCATATTGTGTTAATGCATTTTTAAACTGTGTCACTTTATTCGTCAGTAAGAAATGTGATGAATTGTCAGCACTGATACTTTTATGTGCAAAACCTGCCATCTGTCTGCTTGTTTATCTTTCAGAGTGAGGAAGATATAAGTGTTGAACAAGCGCAGTCTCATCATCTTGCTCAGGTGCTTGTGCCGCAGCTCGCCAGCAGGGCTAACCTTTCTTGAACTCTATTGAAGTGCTGTCGGTTTTGTATATTATTTTGTCGGCGTGTTTATTTGCACTGGTGTGGCGATCTTTGATGCCCAGTGTATGTAATCTGTTGTCTGCTTGTGCTTTGTTATCATAGTGGCGAACTTTGATGCCCAGTGGATGTAATATGCCGTAATTTCTTTATTGTATAGTCTAGGTTTTTTCTTATTCATGATGCTGCAGTTATTTTCCTGTATAAATATCCTGTCTTCACAGTAAAGTGGCCAAACCGTAAAATTACGGTACATAATCAGGCCGTCATGCAATCACGATGTATGATCCGCATCATGGGCCCCGTCAAACTGGCCCACTAGTAGATTTGGGCCTTTAATAGGCCGAGTAACCCCCGGCCATCTTTTCACAAGAAAACTCAATGGGCTTTTAGCAGGCTAAGAAGTAGGTTGGGCCTAAAACGTGTCGAACAGCTCACGGGCCGGCAGCAGCCTAAAATGGACCCCGGCCCATGATTGTGCGAATCAAATCACGGGCTTTTAACAGGCCAAAATTGTCTCGGTCCTTGTTTGGCCCAATCAGATATCGGCTGCGAGCAGGCCGGATGTAAACGGGCCGTAGTTAGGTCCAACTATATTACGTGCTTTTAACAGGCCAAAATTAATATAGGACCGAAATATTAAACGGGCCCTTAACAGGCCGAAACATGGCAGCCAGTTAATGGACCGGCCTACTAGGGTCCTCAAAATCTTGTCGGCCTACAACTGGGCCGGCCCATTAGTGTCGGCGAAACCTCGTGGGCCATTAGCTAGGCTAGCCCATTATGATCCGCAAGAATTTTGTGGGCCTTTACCTGGGCCGGCCATTATGGCACACAAAAATCTTGTGGCCCTTTACCTGGGCCGGCCCATTATGGCCCGCGAAATCTTGTGGGCCTTTAGCTGGGCCAGCCCATTATGGCCCGCAAAATCTCGTGGGCGTTTAGCTGGGCCGGCCCATTATGGTCCGCAAAATCTTGTGGGTCTTTAGTTGGGCCGACCCATTTAAACTTGATAGGTCGTGCCACGTGTCGATGTATCATAGGCGCCTTCTATCCAATGAGTGGATGACATCTGTCCCAACGATGAGCGACACGTGTTTCCTCTAGCCAATGATGATTTACACATGGAAAATTCCCGTTGGTCAGGGCTGTTAACGGGTTATCGGATCCAAAACCCGACCCGATAGCTTAATGGCGTTCCTTTACGGTGGATGCCACGTGTCGGTCACCCTTGACGAAAGCACTTCTGTGACGCGCGATTTATCGTCATGGAAGTGGACACTTCCGAGATGATACTTTTGGTAATGTCATGGAACACTTCTACGATAGCACAGGTATGACTATCTTGATACTGTCATAAAATCGTCATGGATGTACATGCATGACAAAAAACGCAACCTACTGTGACAAACACGTATCATCACGGAAGTGTATTTTTTTGTAGTGATAGGCCTACCCCCCCAGGGGTACATTAGTAATCTGGCCGGGTGTTGGGCCCGGCTGTCAGTGTCTCCGGTCACCGGCTTCTCCGCCGGTAGCTGGGGCCCGCCGACTGGTCTGGTATGGATCCGACAGGCCGCCCCCGCCGCTGGCGGGTCTTGTTGGTGGCTGATCACTGCAACCGTTATGCTAATGAGACAGGCTTGGTCAGTGGAGTGTGGCTATAGTCTCACAGCCTGGTGGGAGATCATTGCAGCCACACCACGTCTTATCTGGTTAATGGTGCACGGGCCTCGAGGGAGGAACTCACCGCCTGCTGGAAGCCGACCTCCCTTAGATCCAGCTGGTCTGGCTTACGCCATCTTCCGGGCTCTTACTTCCTGGTAGGGCATGCCGCTTGTAGGCCATACTGACAGGCCGTCGTGGGAACAGGGCTCCGCCTGTCAGGAATGACGTCAAGGGGGAAGTAGCAACAGTGTCGTGCCATGCGAAGATCTCCGCCTGTAAGGGGCACTATAGCCATGCCAAGCCCAGGATTCGGGGGTGAGGGGCTACACTGTAGCCTCACCCTATCTTGTCCTGTTGATGAGGGGCGCAGACTCTGAGGGCGCCGGGTGGCCGCCTGCTAGAAGTCGGCCTCTATGGAGTCTGCCTGCTAGGAGTCAGCCCGTCTTAGTGCCGTCTGCTGGTGCTCGGCCGTCTTCAGGCAGCTGGCCGTTGAGCTAGTCGGTCGCCGGAAGGCGGTGCTTCATGCAGGTGTCTCTCTGGGCGAAGCCGGCCCAAAGTCTTGAAAGGCTCAGGGACTCGGGTTAGGCTACCCGTGACCCATTACTCCGACAGTAATCCCCGAAGCTGGTGAGGCGTCGCGGTTGACAGGCCATGAGGTCTCTGCAGCTTCCCTTCTTGCCGCGCTTTGATCAAACACTCGGTCTGCCTTGTGACGCGCTGACTGCCGGAGCTGATCTGACAAGGCGGGCTTGTCCGCTAATTTCGAACGCTAAGGCGGGAAACAGATGTCGTGCCTGCTAAGCTTCCCCAGGCCTGCCGCCCGCCATGAGAACGCCACGCGGCGCACGTCAGCCTGGCCAGCCTGCCATCCCACGCTCACTATGGGACGTGACAGCGGGCCGGGCCCACCAGCACTGGGCCTCGGCACGCGGGCGGATCCGCTGCGGCCGAGGTGGGCGGTTGCGATTCCCACAAGAGTTACTGCGCAGTAACTCTGCATAGTAATCGGGGGGTCGTGGGGTCGTGGGCGCAGTTAATCCCATGATCCCATGTCCCGCCCCCTCAGCTTCGCAACCCAAGGGCAACAAGTAGGGGGAGGCATGGGAGTGGCGGAGCACGCACGCCCTCCTCCCCACTGTCAGTGTCAAAACCGGGGGATCTCGAGTAGGGGGTCCCGAACTGTGCGTCTAAGGCTAATGGTAATAGGAGGCAGGGGACACGATGTTTTACCCAGGTTCGGACCCTCTCGATGGTGGTAATACCCTACTTCATGCTTGATTGATCTTGATGATATGAGTATTACAAGAGTTGATCTACCACGCGATCGTAGAGGGTTGACCTACCGGCGCGCATATTGTCTTCGGCATTGCAAGGCGGGTTGCTTCTCCAAATACTCCAAAGAAGATTACGAACACAAGGACCGTGTCCAGCTCTGCAAAACAAATTCCACATACCACCGTACAAAGTATAATTTTCCACAAATCTAATCCCTGACAGCTTTTCATAGCATGACGTCCCACCATAGCCCAATCTTTATTCGAACCATTTTACATAACCAGCTACCGCACATATCGCGAGGCGGTTTCATTGGCACGTTTTGTCGAATCAAAGGTCGTGTCCCCCAATCACGGGATTTTTATCAATACGGGCGTGGGTAACCCAACCGTGCCATCAATCGTGGCGCTTGGAGAATAAGAAATTTTATCGGGCAAGCGGGGAGGCGCAGGATCCCTGCTTCCTTTATAAGGGGATAAGAACTCCTTCTTTCACCCACGCCTTCTTCCCCTGCACATTCGTCCCTTCTCGCTCAAGCCCTACCGCTCAAGTGTCCGCCTTCTCCATAAAAAAGGTTTCCCAAAAATGTCCAGATCCGGAGTAGGAGGCAAATGGATGGCCTCTACCGTCCGGCAGAAGGATATTAAAAAGCTTCGGGGGCAGGGTATTTCGCCAAGAGAATCAGCCACCGTCTTCTGACGGCGGGACAAATCGTCCCCACCCCGGAACCCCACGAGAGGATGGTATTTCTCCCTCATTTTATCCGCGGGCTAGGGTTTTCCCTCCACTCATTCGTTCGCGGCATCATGTACTATTATGGGATTGATTTTCATGATCTATCTCCCAATTCTTTCCTCAATATCTCGACATTCATCGTCGTGTGCGAGGCCTTTCTTCCCGTCTCGCCACACTTTGGCTTATGGCTGAAGGTTTTTAATGTGAAGCCCAAGGTATTGAGCGGCGAGCATGCTGAATGCGGAGGCGCCATGGTGAGAAAGATGCCCAACGTCACATGGCCAACAGGTGCTTTCAATGATTCCGTCAAGGAGTGGCAGCAGGAGTGGTTCTACATCACCGAGCCGTGTGGCAAGGAATGGGCCACCGCCCCAGAGTTCAGATCCGGCGCCCCCCTGCGGCTTACGTCCTGGCCCAAGAAGGGGCAGAACTGGGCTTCATCTGACGATCTATCGGAGCTCCAGACGCGCGTCCAAGACATGGAAGAAAAGGACATCAAGCTCATCAATGTAGTCCAGATGATGTTAGTTTGTAGGATTCTACCTTGTCAACACCGGGCTTGCAATCTATGGGAGTTTGACCTGGCCAAGCACCAAACCTTGTCAGAGCTCTTTGGTTCTTCTCATAAGGACATCTGGAAGGTGCTTTTCAAGTCTGGCAAATCATGGCCGGACTCCGCCGAGGACCGCGGGTACCAACTGTCTCGCCCGGCAAGTTCGGTAAGTGATCGTTTGTTGACAGTCCGTATGTTTCATTAGCATATTTTTTAAGAAAATGCCTGAAGTGTTTCCCCCAAATTTCCTAGGGCTGGGCGAAGAAGGTGGGGCAGATCTACTGTCCGGCCCCGCTACCAGAAGAACCGGCCGGCCCACTTCTGACAAAGATGCTGGTCCCGGCGCCTTACAAGGCACCGAGAAGAAGGCCAGAAAGGAGGCCAAGAAGACCAGGGGAGGCCTCCATCGTCGCGGCGCTTCAGACGCAAGATCCAAAGATTCCAATTCACATTCTACCTCCGAAGAGGATGAGGAGGAGGAAGGAGACGAATCCCCCACGGGGGAAAAAAGAAAAGGATGGCCTCCACATCCTTGGAGGCTGAGCCACCTAAGAGGGGAAAAACTCCTCTACAAGAGGAGTCCACCGGCGCCACCGATAGCAGCCCATAGTGGGATCCCAGGGCCGAGCCCCTGGTGAACTCGTGACTATAAAATCCGAACACACTCATGCGTCCAGACTCGTCATGGCATGACATTCTAATCTGAGCCATGCTTTTATCACTCCGACAAAGCCCCGCGCCGAACAATCCTCCTAAGAAGATCTGCTGGGTTCGGATGCGATGGAGAGCGGAACAGCCCCGAAGGCCTCCTCCTCCAAACATATGAATGAAACCGAGGTTTCGTCCCAGAAGGACCCAGGCCACGGAGGAGGGGAAAAGGTCGCAAAGGCGGCACCAGGAGGCCATACTTCAGGGGACGGACACACATGAGAGAAAGCTTCCGTGGGCGTCGACGGCCGGGGTCATCTTGAATCCGGCCCCCAGCCGGACACAATTCTTGAGACCCATAAGGTCCCCGAGTCAGACAGACTGCCTCCGTCAACTAGAGGAGGTATGCCTGCTCCACAGGCCGCCTCTGTCCAACCAGAGGTGCCGGATACTTTATTGGCGGCGCTGAAGGGTGCCTCCATCGTTGATGAACATCGTGCCTTCATGGGTGCGGTGATTGAGAAGATTCAGTCTGCCGAGAGTGGACTGAATCAATCCTGTGTCGGCCTCTTAAGAGGCTTTGAGGTATGTTTTATAAGTTTTTGGGAGAGTGTCTTGGTATACATAGCAGCCCCTGATACATTGTTCGGTGAAAGAAAGAACCGAACAGAGGATCACATTCATGCTCGCAGGAGACTCACTTGATGACATCTATCACTCTTTTTAATCAACAGGCATCAGTAGCGACTCCCGCCTCTCAAGCTGCGGAAGTATCCGGACTGAGGCATAGTCTGGAGCGGGCCGAAGGAGAACTTGGCCAAGTGAAGATACAACTGGAGGATAATCAAGGTATGTTATGTAGCACAAATGAAGAAGTGTGCATGATGAACATATTTTTATAATGTGCTCTAGGAGCGACGGCCGAAATTGAGGCTCTCGGGAAGGCTGTGGCCGAAGCCGAGAAGAAGGCAGCCGCAGAGCAGGCTCTTCATGAAAAACATGAGGCCAGAGTTATTGAGGCTGAGCGAGAGCTTCAAGAGGCCGTGCAGAAATGTGAGACCTTGGAGCAGAGTTTAGAAGGGCAAGAATCCGAACTCTCCCATGCTCGCCAAACCATAAGTGATGCCCGGGGGAGGCCCAAGGTGCCCTGAAGGAAATCCAGGAGGCAAGGAACATTGCGGCTGGTAAGGCTTTTCCTGTAGAAAGCGAGTATTTGAATGGAGAAAATCAAGTTGAGTGTTTTAATTCTGATTTCTCCATGGGTATTTGCGGAGCTGCCATGCAGCATATCTGACGCCGCATAGTTCTACCGAGCCGAAGAGAGGAATACTGCGGATAAACTCTTCTGGATGTAGTATCTAGCGCCGAATTATCCGGTGCCATTTTTCGATCAGCTGAAACAGTTGGTCGAACTGCACAAGGCGGCCGAGCTAGCCATGAAGGATTTGATTATCCGGCTGTGGCCTGCCGAGCCGATTCCAAGAAGTTACTTCGGGCTCGTGAAGCGGATTGCGAGTGCCTGCCCTCGACTCGAAGTCATCAAGTGGTCGGTCTGCATAGAAGGTGCACGAATGGCCTTCGCTCGTGGAAAGGTGCATTGGGGGAACATGGATGCAGAAAATCTAATGATCGAGGGACCGCCAGAGGGGAAAGAGCACCACGAGCCCAAACTGTATTATGAAGGTGTCTTGAAAGGGGCCCGCCTTGCAGCGAAGCAATGCACCAAGGACATTATATTTCTGTGAATACGGTCATGTTTTTCCTTTGTAATATTTGAACAAGGTCATTATTTATTGCTTGTCGTATGTAAGTTTTTCCTCCTGTGTGGCCGTTTTATTTAATAATCCTGAGAGTCAGCCAGTCGTCGGCTTCCGCCCCCATGTAGTGAGTACGGGGGTGTTCGGGATAAACCTGAGCACTCTTTATCCCAGTTGTGGGTCCCTAAAGGAGGTGATCAGCACAGCGAACCAGGCAATCGGACTATAGGGCTTTATCGCTCTCATTTGCCATCAGAGTTTTTCAAGGAAGGTAGGCGCAGCCCCTGGTGTTCGGAAGACCGCACGAGGGGCTCTATATGCTCCTGATCAGAAAAGGCCGACCCGTCGCACGCTGCATTAGTTATGGCATTATGCGGAAGAAATCCTTAAAGATTTTAGAACGTCTCGAACAGCTGACCAGCTCTCGCTACATCATGACAGTGAGTTTTCGGCTTTCTCTACTGAGGTGCTCGTCCGGAAGAACCGGGACACAATCACAGTAGTTCTCCCAGTGCTACCTTAGCCGATATAGCGGAACGACCAAAACATAGGAGCCGGGCAAACCCAACTATTGACCCAAGACATGATTCGGAGCTGATGCATATAATGCTATAAGTTCGGGGTGCCAAACTACTGTGAAGGTGTTCGGACTTTTTTGCCTTAGTATGGGCATGATGAAGCCCCTGGCATATTAAGGCATATCATGATAAGCAACCGCCTTTTAACAAAAGAGTTTTATATAAGAAATAGCAGTAGATGAGCATCACATAAATCCACATGTTGTATTTGAATGATACATCAATGCGTATAAGTACAGATGATGTGAATAAAGTAAATATGATTGCGGAACCTGCTGATACCAGGCGTGGGGAAGTTGTGTTCGGACCCGGGGTGTAGTCGGATGATCATAGAGGGGAATATCTGGAGATTCCCTTACGCGCTCGAACTGTTCCCATGCCACCCATCCTGGCCAATGTAAGGGTGAATATCTAAAGAAAATGCAAGAAATGGTTTGGCGCCATAGAGCGGTTAAGCCGCAGTATGTGGCTTATATTATCTTTTTCTGGAGTGTTTTTAATTAAGCTCCCGGCGAGCCGGGCTATCCTGCCGTGCAGTAGTTCGGACTCATTTGGCGGTGTTCGGGAGCTTGGCCGTCGACTCGAGGTTCGACTAGAAGATGACATTCGTTGCTCTTGCTGTTAAAGCGGTAGTAGACTCTTCGGCAGTGAGGGGAGTTCGGATCTGCCATTAACCGTGATGATGCCGCGCGAACCGGGCATCTTTAATTTATGGTAGGCATAGTGTGGCACCGCGTTGAATCGAGCGAACGCGGTTTGTCCGAGCAGTGCCTGATGGTCACGGCAAAAGGGGACGATGTGGAAGACTAAATCTTCAGTACGGTGATTGTTCGGAGATCCGAAGACTATTTCTAGTGTGATTGAGCCCATGCAGCAGGCCTCTGCCCCTGGTATGACACCTTCAAAAGTGGTTTTTGTGGGCTTGATCCTTGAGGGGTTGATGCCCATTTTGCACACTGTATCCGGGTATAGAAGGTTCACACTGCTACCTCCGTCCATAAGGACTCGTGTGAGGTGGAATCCGTCAATGTTAGGGTCGAGGACCAGTGCGGCCGAACCGCTATGACAGGTACTGGTACGATGGTCCCTGCGATTGTAAGTGACCGGGCAAGAGGACCATGGTTTAAACTTTGGGTCGATTGTATAGACCTCCCTTAGTGCATGTTTGCACTTGGGAATGTGTCTTGCGCATATCATATTCACTGTTTTCACCTAGGGAGGGAATTTCTTCTGTCCTCCTGTATTTGGTGATCGGGGCTCTTTGTCGTCATCGTCGCTTTGAGACCCCTTCCCCTTGTTTTCGGCATCTGACCTGCCGGCTTGTCTGAAGACCCAGCATTCTCTATTGGTGTGGTTGGCTGGTGGTCCTGGGGTGCCATGAATTTGGCATGGGTGGTCAAGTATGCGGTCCAAACTGGACAGGCATGAATTGTTTTTGTTGAATGGCTTCTTTCGCTGATCGGACTTGGAGCCACAGAATCCGGCATTGACTGACGTGTCTTTGGCGCTATCACCGTTTCTGCGTCGCTTGTGTTTGTTGTGTCGTGGTTGTCATTGCTATCCTTGGCTTTCAATGTGCCAGGATTGCTTGCTATGTTGTTACTACGAGCCAACCAGCTATCCTCGCCCGCGCAGAAGCGGGTCATGAGTGTTGTGAGGGCTGCCATGGACTTTGGCTTTTCTTGGCCGAGATGTCGGGCACGCCCCTCGTCACGGATGTTATGCTTGAAGGCTGCTAGGGCTTCGGCATCCGGACAGTCGACAATTTGGTTCTTTTTGGTTAGGAACCGGGTCCAAAATTTCCTGGCTGACTCTCCGGGCTGTTGGGTTATGTGACTTAGATCATCAGCACCCGGTGGCCGCACATAAGTGCCCTGGAAGTTATCAAGGAATGTGTCTATCAGGTTCTCCCAACTCCCGATAGAGTTTGCCGGCAAGCTATTCAGCCAATGCCGAGCCGGTCCCTTGAGTTTTAGTGGGATGTACTTGATAGCGTGTAGATCATCTCTGCGGGCCATGTGAATATGGAGGAAAAAATCTTCTATCCATACCACGGGGTCTGTGGTACCGTTGTATGATTCAATGTTCACGGGTTTAAACCCTTCTGGAAATTCTTGATCCATTACTTCATCAGTGAAGCATAGGGGATGTGCGGCGCCTCTGTGTCAGGCTTCATTGTGTTCGGGCAGGCCGTATTTTTTAGTGTGTCCGGCGTCACGATCCTCATCACGCATAGGGGTGCGCCCCCTTGATCCGTAGATCAATCTTGACTGTCCTGCTTTGTTTTTCAATACATCTCGCAGGTCCTTCGTATAGCCCCGGGCCTTAGTATTACCGTTTGATTGGCGACAGGGTGCGGTGTGGACTTCGGGCTGGTACGCCGCTTTTTCGCAGCCACGGGGTGGTCGGTCAGCCACATCATGCGCTGGTAGTGTGGGCTTTAAAGCCTCCTCCTTGAGTTGAGGTAGCAACCTACGTTTTGGATATCAATACCATGTTCTCCCCCTCTCTTGTGGAGATCTATTCGATGTAAACTCTTTCTGCGGTGTGTTTGTCGAGATCCGATGAATTGTGGGTTTATGATCAAGTTTATCTACGAGAAATATTTGAATCTCTTCTGAATTCTTTTATGTATGATTGAGTTATGTTTGCAAGTCTCTTCGAATTATCAGTTTGGTTTGGCCTACTAGATTGATCTTTCTTGCCATGGGAGAAGTTCTTAGCTTTGGGTTCAACCTTGCGGTGTCCTTACCCAATGGCAGAAAGGGTTGCAAGGCACGTATTGTATTGTTGCCATCGAGGATCAAAAGATGGGGTTTATATCATATTGCTTGAGTTTATCCCTCTACATCATGTCTTCTTTTATTAATGCGTTACTCCGTTCTTATGAACTTAATACTCTAGATGCATGCTGGATAGCGGTCGATGTGTGGAGTAATAGTAGTAGATGCAGGCAGGAATCGGTCTACTTGTCGCGGACGTGATGCCTATATACATGATCGTGCCTAGATAATCTCATAATTATTCGCTTTTCTATCAATTGCTCGACAGTAATTTGTTCACCCACCGTAATACTTATGCTATCTTGAGAGAAGCCACTAGTGAAACCTATGGACCCTGGGTCTACCTTTTATCATATAAGCTTTCAATCTACTTTTATTTGCATCTTTAATTTTTGCATATATATTATTAAATACCAAAAATATATTTATCTTACCATACTATCTCTATCAGATCTCACTTTTGCAAGTGGCCGTGAAGTGATTGACAACCCCTTTATTGCGTTGGTTGTGAGTTCTTTGTTTGTTTATGTAGGTGCGTGGGACTTTTGAGGAGCCTCCTACTGGATTGATACCTTGGTTCTCAAAATCTGAAGGAAATACTTATGCTACTATTGCTGCATCACCATTTCCTCTTCAAGGAATACCAACGCAAGCTCAAGACGTAGCAAGAAGGATTTCTGGCGCCGTTGCCGGGGAGGTCTTCGCTCAAGTCAAGACATACCAAGTACCTATCACAAACTCATCTCCCTCTCATTTACATTATTTGCCATTTGCCTCTCGTTTTCCTCTTCCCGACTTCACCCTTGCCCTTTTATTTGCCCTCTCTTCCCCAATCTTCTCCTCTCTTTTTCGTTTGCCTTTTTATGTTTGCTTGTGTGTTGGATTACTTGTTGCCATGGCGCAAGATAATACCAAATTGTGTGATTTCTCCAATACCAATAATAATGATTTCCTTAGTACTCCGATTGCTCCTCTTAATGATGTTAAGTCTTGTGAAATCAATACTACTTTGCTGAATCTTGTTATGAAAGATCAATTCGCCGGCCTTCCTAGTGAAGATGCCGCTACCCATCTAAACAACTTTGTTGATTTGTGTGATATGCAAAAGAAGAAAGATATGGATAATGATATTGTTAAATTGAAGTTAGTTCCGTTTTCTCTTAGAGATCGTGCTAAAGTTTGGTTTTCGTCTTTGCCTAAAAATAGTATTGATTCTTGGAACAAGTGCAAAGATGCTTTTATCTCTAAGTATTTTCCTCCCGCTAAGATTATCACTCTTAGGAATGATATTATGAATTTTAAACAACTTGATCATGAGCATGTTGCCCAATCTTGGGAAAGAATGAAGTTGATGATTCGTAATTGCCCTACTCATGGTTTGAATTTATGGATGATCATACAAAAAATTTATCCCGGTTTGAACTTTGCTTCTAGAAATCTTTTAGATTCGGCCGCGGGAGGCACATTTATGGAAATCACGTTAGGAGATGCTACAAAACTTCTTGATGATATTATGGCTAATAATTCTCAATGGCACACCGAAAGATCTTCTAGTAAAAAAGTGCATGCTATAGAAGAAATCAATGTTTTGAGTGGAAAGATGGATGAACTTATGAAGTTGTTTGCTACTAAAAATACTCCTCTTTATCCCAATGATATGCCTTTGTCTACTTTGATTGAGAATAATAATGAATCTTTGGATGTGAATTTTGTTGGTAGGAATAGTTTTGGAAACAATGCTTATAGAGGAAACTTTAATTCTAGACCGTTCCCTAGTAGTTCCTCTAATAATTATGGAAATTCCTACAATAATTCTTATGGTGATTTTAATAATATGCCCTCTGATTTTCAGAAGAGTGTGAAAGAATTTATGATTTCTCAAAAGAATTTTAATGCTTTGCTTGAAGAAAAATTGCTCAAAGTTGATGATTTGGCCAGGAATGTTGATAGACTTTCGCTTGATGTTGATTCTCTTAAACTTAGATTTACCTCTCCTAAGCATGGTATCAAATGAGTCTCTCAAAGCACTGAGAATTTCCATTGATGAGTGCAAGGAAAGAACTACTAGATTGCATGCTAAAAAAGATTGCTTTGTAAAGGCGTGTTCTTCTAGTTTCCATGAAAATAATGACGACAATCTTAAAGTTATTGATGTGTCTCTTATTAGATCTTTGTTTTGCAATATGAATCTTGATAATAATGGGACTGGAGATGAGTCAACTTTAGTTAGAAGGCGTCCCAACAATTCAGAGTTTTTAGATCTTGATGCTAAATTTGGTAAAAGTGGGATTGGAGAGGTCATGATTTTAAATAGCATTGAACCCACTATCTTGGATTTCAAGGAATTTTATTATGATAATTGTTCTTTAGAAGGTTGTATTTCCTTGTTGCAATCTGTTGTTAATTCTCCTCATGCTTATAGTCAAAATAAAGTTTTTACCAAACATATTGTTGATGCCTTGATCCAATCTTATGATGAAAAACTTAATTTGGAAGTTTCTATACCTAGAAAACTTAATGATGAGTGGGAACCTACTATAAAGATTAAAATTAAAGATCATGAGTGTTTTGCTTTGTGTGATTTGGGTGCTAGTGTTTCCATGATTCCGAAAACTTTATGTGATATTCTACGTTTCCATGATCTTGGTGATTGCTCTTTAAATTTGCACCTTGCAGATTCCACCATCAAAAACCCAATGAGAAGAATCAATGATGTTCTCAATGTTGCAAATAGAAATTTGGTGCCCGTAGATTTTATCATTCTTGATATAGATTGCAATCTTTCTTGCCCTATTATTCTTGGTAGACCTTTCCTTAGAATGATTGACGCGATTATTGATATGAAGGAAGGGAATATTAGATTCCAATTTCCATTAAGGAAAGGCATGGAGCACTTTCCAAGAAAGAAAGTCAAATTACCTTATGAATCTATCATGCGGGCTACTTATGAATTTAGTGCCAAAGATGGCACTACTTAGATCTATCTTCGCTTTTATGCCTAGCTAGGGGCATTAAACGATAGCGCTAGTTGGGAGGCAACCCAATTTTATTTGTGTTTTTATGTCTACCTTCTGTTTAGATGTGTTTTTATGTCTTAATTAGTGTTTGTGCCAAGTAGAACCTATAGGATAACCTATGGTGATAGTTAATTTGATTCTGCTGAAAAACAGAAACTTTGCACGCACGAAATTAGTTTTGTTAAATCACGGAAACGTGCTTTTGCGTTGATTCTTCTGGCTTCTGATCAATAGACAAATTGTCTAGGACTTCCTATTTTGGTAGGATTTTTAGAGTTCCAGAAGTTTGCGTTAGTTACAGATTTCTACAGACTATTCTGTTTTTCGTGTGTTGTTTGCTTATTTTGGTGCATCTATGGCTAGTAAAATAGTTTATAAACCATAGAGAAGTCAAAACACAGTAGGTTTAACACCAATATAAATAAAGAATGAGTTCATTACAGTACCTTATGTGGTGGTTTTGTTTTCTTTCACTAATGGAGCTTGTGAGATTTCCTGTTGAGTTTTGTGTTGTGAAGTTTTCAAGTTTTGGGTAAAGATTTGATGGACTATGGAATAAGGAGTGGCAAAAGCCTAAGCTTGGGTATGCCCAAGGCACCCCAAGATATTCAAGAATAGCCAAAAGCCTAAGCTTGGGGATGCCCCAGGAAGGCATCCCCTCTTTCGTCTTCGTTCATTGGCAACTTTACTTGGAGCTATATTTTTATTCGCCACATGATATGTGTTTTGCTTGGAGCGTCATGTATGATATTAGTATTTGCTTTTTAGTTTACCCCAATCATCCTTGCTGTACACACCTTTAGGGAGAATCCCACTTGATTGAAATTTATTAGAATACTCTATGTGCTTCACTTATATCTTTTGATCTAGATAGTTTTTGCTCTAGTGCTTCACTTATATCTTTTAGAGCACGGCGGTGGCTTAATTTTGTAGAAATTGCTAGTCTCTCATGCTTCACTTATATTATTTTGAGAGTCTCTTAGAACAGCATGGTATTTGCTATGCTTATAAAATTGGTCCTAGAATGGTAGGCATCCAAGTTGGGTATAATAAAAACTATCATAGGAACTGAATTGGATGCTATGATCAATTTGATACTTGATAATTGATTTGAGATATGGAGGTAGTGATATTAAAGCCATGCTAGTTGGGTGATTATGAATTTAAAGAATGCTTGTGTTGAAGTTTGTGATTCCCGTAGCATGCACATGTGGTGAACCGCTTTGTGATGAAGTTGGAGCACAATTTTATTTATTGATTGTCTTCCTTATGAGTGGCGGTCGGGGACGAGCGATGGTATTTTCCTACCAATCTATCCCCCTAGGAGCATGCACATAATACTTTGTTTTTGATGACTTGTAGATTTTTGCAATAAGTGTATGAGTTCTTTTGACTAATGTTGAGTCCATGGATTATACGCACTCTCACCCTTCCACCATTGCTAGCCTCTCTTGTACCGCACAACTTTCGCCGGTACCATACACCCACCATATACCTTCCTCAAAACAGCCACCATACCTACCTATTATGGCATTTCCGTAGCCATTCTGAGATATATTGCCATGCAACTTTCCATCCTTCCGTTTATATGACACGCATCATCATTGTCATATTGCTCTTTGCATGATCATGTAGTTGACATCGTATTTGTGGCAAGGCCACCTTCGTAATTTTCATACATGTCGCTCTTGATTTATTGCATATTCCAGTACACCGCCGGAGGCATTCATCTAGAGTCATATCTTGTTCTAAGTTTTGAGTTGTAATTATTGAGTTGTAAGTAAATAAAAGTGTGATGATCTTCATTATTAGAGCATTGTCCCAGTGAGGAAATGATGATGGAGACTATGATTCCCCCACAAGTCGTGATGAGATTTCGGACTTTACAAAAAAAGGGGAAAAAAGAAAGGCCAAAAGAAAAAACAAGAAAGGCCAAAGAAAAAAGAAAGAAAAAGAAAGAAAAAAATGAAAAAAAGAGAAGAAAAGAGAGAAGGGACAATGCTACTATCCTTTTTACCACACTTGTGCTTCAAAATAGCACCATGATCTTCATGATAGAGAGTCTCCTATGATTGTCACTTTCATATACTAGTGGGAATTTTTCATTATAGAACTTGTCTTGTATATTCCAATGATGGTCCTCAAAATGCCCTAGGTCGTCGTGAGCAAGCGAGTTGGATGCACACCCACTTAGTTTCTTTTGTTGAGCTTTCATACATTTATAGCTCTAGTGCATCCGTTGCATGGCAATCCCTACTCACTCACATTGATATCTATTAATGGGCATCTCCATAGCCCATTGATACTCCTAGTTGATGTGAGACGATCTTCTCCTTTTTGTCTTCTCCACAACCACCATTCTATTCCACATATAGTGCTATGTCCATGGCTCACGCTCATGTATTGCGTGGAAGTTGAAAAAGTTTGAGATTACTAAAGTATGAAACAATTGCTTGGCTTGTCATCGGGGTTGTGCATGTTAAATACTTTGTGTGATGAAGATAGAGCAACAGCCAGACTATATGATTTTGTAGTGATAACTTTCTTTAGCCATGTAATTTTGAGAAGACATGATTTTTTTGACACCTGAAACAGTAGGAGAGCCTCCTACTGTGTAATTAAATTAATAAATGATGGGATTTACATATGGTTTTGTACATGCCATTCCCTTTGGGGATGTGTCGGTGTCAAAACCGGCGGATCTCGGGTAGGGTTCCCGAACTATGCGTCTAGGCGGATGGTAACAGGAGACAAGGGACACGATGTTTTTACCCAGGTTCGGGCCCTCTCGGTGGAGGTAAAACCCTACTCCTGCTTGATTAATATTGATGATATGGGAAGTACAAGAGTTGATCTACCACGAGATCAGAGAGGCTAAACCCTAGAAGCTAGCCTATGGTATGATTCTTGTTCGTCCTACGGACTAAAACTCTCCGGTTTATATAGACACCGGAGAGGGCTAGGGTTACACAGAGTCGATTACAATGGGAGGAGATCTTCATATGATGTCGCCAAGCTTGCCTTCCACGCCAAGGAAAGTCCCATCCAGACACGGGATGAAGTCTTCAATCTTGTATCTTCATAGTTTGGGAGTCCGGCCAAAGGTCATAGTCCGGCCATCCGGACACCCCCTAATCCAGGACTCACTCAGTAGCCCCTGAACCAGGCTTCAATGACGACGAGTCCGGCGCGCAAATTGTCTTCGGCATTGCAAGGTGGGTTCCTCCTCCGAATACTTCATAGAAGATGTTGAACACAAGGATAGTGTTTGGCTCTGCAAAAATAAGTTCCACATACCACCGTAGAGAGAATAATATCTGCACAAATCTAATCTGCTGACGTATTCCGCAGCGTGACATCACGCCACGGCCAAGCCTTTATTCGAGTCGTTTTACTGTTCCACCTCAGCGCGTTTAGCGAGGTTGTTTCCTTGGCACGTCTTGTCAAAGCAGAGATCTTGTCCCCTTATTCTGGGATTCTCATCAATACGGGCGTGGGTAACCCAACCGCGCCTTTTGGTATGATTCTCTAATTGAAAGCGAGTCCCAAACGGTTACGGGGAGGGCTCTTGGTATTCAACTCCTTTATAAAGAGACCAAGGCTCGACTCATTTCTTTTTCAATCCAATCGAATCCGCCCCTCGCCTCAAGTTCGAACACTCAAAGCTCTAATTTTAGGCGCTTCGGACCTTCGACGATGTCCGGCTCCGACCTTCAAGGCCGGTGGGTGCCTTCCTCCATTACGGAAGAAGACATGCGAAAGCTGGGAGATGCCAGGTATCTAACCGGCGAAACCTCGCATAGGCTGCCTGCTCAAGGGCAGCCATTCCCTCTCCCCAGCCCGGTGAGAGCGTGGTGTTCACATCTCACTTCCTTCGGGGCTAGGCTTCCCGATTGATCCCTTTGTGAGGGGGCTGATGTTCTATTACGGGCTGGAATTTCCCGACTTAGCTCCGGAGTCCATCCTTCAAATTTCATCATTCATCGTCGTGTGTGAGGCCTTCCTCCATATCACTCCTCACTTCGGATTGTGGCTTAGAACCTTCAAGGTGGAGCCGAAGATGATAAAAGGGCAGCACGCTGAGTGCAGAGGAGCTATTATAAGCAAGATAGCCGGTGCTCCCTGGCCCGAGGGCACTTTCCAGGAGGAATTCGGCTTATGGCAACAGGACTGGTTTTACATCACAGCCCCCAGGGGCACCACATGGGTGGCGCCACCTGCTTTCCGCTCGGGTCCCCCACCACGGCGAGCATCATGGGTCAATGAAGGGCTTATCTGGGGGCCGTCCAAAGACGTGCCCCTACTGCAGGACCGCATTCGGGATCTCCTAGAAAGAGATATTAGCTTGACAGTAGTGGCGCAAGTTATGCTGATTCGCCACACGCTGCCCTGCAAACATCGCCCTCTCCGCCTGTGGGAATTTAATCCGGAGGGACCGCGAGTCCTCCAACATTTTATGGGCGCTACACCCATGGAGATGTACAAATTGTTCTTTGGATCACAAGCAAGGTGTCCGGATTTGTGCGAGGATGCAGGTCTGAGCTACAATCGCCCGGATGCTAAGGTAAGTAGCCCCGTATTTGGACACACCATCCGTATTTTCATTATAAAGTTGCCCTTTAACAGAGCTATCCCTTGAACAGGAGTGGATAGAGAAGGCAAAGCTTATCAGGTGTCCAGCCCCCCTGCCCGAGACCGCACCGGATCCCGTGTTAACCAGGATGCTGGAGATTATGCTTTCGGCAGAGGGCGAAGAGGGGAACCAAGGAGCTACCGCCTCCACAGAGGAGACCGTCAGGAAGGGAGGAATCGAGACTTCCCCCAACCTGGGAAAGAAAAGGAGTGCTTGTAAAGACCCAGAGGGGATGACCTCGAAACAGGGGAAGAAATCTTCGTCAGAGGATCCGGCGCCAGAGACTGCCCCGGCCGCATTGCACCCTCAAGGGGATCAGCTTTGCTCCGAGCCGTAAGTAAAGAGAGGGGTTAAAAAATGAGTAGCATCCCTGTTTTATTTCTGAGGAAGATAACCAAAATATTACCTTGTAGTTTGGATCTCAACCCTTCTCAGCAGAGCTCGTCTTCAGGGGATCTTCGTCCGGAGATGATGGAAAGCGAAATGCCTCCCCTAGCTGCACCGACTTACGAGGTAGGCGACCCCGAGGTGTCATCCCGGCTGGTTTCTTGAAGTCCGGATCCTGAAAAAGGTCGTCGGGCTAGTCCGGTGCCTTCTGGTGCGCGGTCGGAGAGGCTGAGGGATCTGCTCGGGCGAGCGTCCGTCTCTGAAGAACACCGTATGTTTATGAACACGGTGATAGGAAGGATTTCATCCGCGGAAAGCGGATTGTACGAGGCCGCGAGGAGTTTACTGACAGGCTTTGAGGTACGTGAAATGGTGTACCTTTTGATAGAGCTATATATAAAATGCGCCCTGTATAAATAGTAGCCCCTGAGACTCTGTGTGTCGTCAAGAGTGATGGCGCACAGAGGATCATAACCCCAGGTATAAAATGTCACCTTTTTATGAAGGTGGCGAAGCGTTCGGTGGCTAGCCGGACTGATGAATCTGCTGAGCTAAAGTGGCAACTTGACGTGGCGGATGCCGACATCGCGCTTGTACATAAGTGGCTAGATGAGGCACAAGGTATGCTCCACAGACATCTGATAAGAGGAGTGCGATGCTCGTGCCTTACAATGTATGTGCTTAATGCAGATAGTGCTGCTGCCGTGGAGAACCTTCGGGCGGAACTTGCTCGAGCCAAGGAGCAAGCAAGGAAAAGTGATGCGGCTGCCGTTAAGGCGGCTGAAGAGCTGAAAGCCGAACAGGCTGCTCACTGCCAGAGCAACTAGGTAATAGCCGAGATGGCTATAAAATTGAAGGATGCTGCCGACCGCTGTAAATTTCTCGAACAAGAAGAAAGGGCGGCTCAGAAGGACCTTCAAAAGGTCACTGCTGAGGCCAAGGATACTCGCTCTGCAATGAGAGCTATGAAGGAGGAGCTGCGTCAGACCGGAGATATCACGGCTGGAAGGCCCTATATGCTGCGGATGAAGGTCGGGGATCCTAGGTATGCTCCGTTAGACCGACAGTGGAGTGCGGAAAACACTTATCTAGATTTGGCAGCGAGTGCGGCAGACGCAAACGAACACTTCCGTGGTCGAGGTGACCATAAATTGGAAGAACTTTTTTGGTCGCAGTTCAACAATCCCGAACGCCCACTTTCTGTATCCGACCATTTGGCCGCCTGGGCGGAGCTATTCGGACTCGCCATGAAGTATGTTGCGAGTCGTTTGTGGCCGGGAGAGCCAGAGCCGAAGAGTTATTTTGGATTGGTGCAGCAGTTCCTTGGTTCTGTGCCGCATGTTGATGCAATGAAGAGGTCGGCGTGCATAGAGGGTGCATAAATGGCTCTTGCGCGTGTCAAGACATACTGAGCAGATATGAAGGCCAGTGTTGTTGCATCCCGGGATTCGGACGAAGGTCGGGTACCTGCAAGGCACTACTTTGAGGAAGTTCTCCCGGGCGCTCATTTAATAGAAGCGCAGTGCTCGAAGGTTGTTGTGTTCGAATAGCATGTGCTATTGTAAAAGAATTATTTTAATAGAATATAAAAGCTTTTTATACGTGTGCTTGCAAGAATTATAATACCTCCTGTGCGGCCGTTAATGTATATGTGTATATAACCTGAAAGATGGTAGTCGTTGGATTCAGCCCCCACGCATATAATGCGGCGGTGTTCGCAAAAAAGGTGCCTTTTCACACTTAATCCAATGTCTTGGTCCTACAAAGGAGGTGATAGCACGGCGAACTAGGCAACCGGACTATAATGCTTTATCACTTTCACTTAGCCATAGGAGTTTGACATTGGTGCTACTCAATAGCGCCTAAAGGCACCGCGCTCGCCTGAATTCGGGGCGCGTGTGTGCCTCACCGGGAAGCGGTCCTTCGTTAATGCGGAGGAATCCTAAAGATTCCGAGAGTCATCGAGTGGTTGACTAGTCTCTCGCTATATCATGACAGTCAGTTTCCGGCTTTCTCTACTGAGGTGCTCGCCTGGCCGAACCGGGGCACAATCGCAGTAGTTCTCCTCGTGCTGCGTTAGCCGATATAACGTAACGTAAGGCAGCAAAACACAGGAGCCGGGCAAACCCAACATTTGACCAAAGACATGATCCGGAGCTGATGCATATAAGGCCAAACTCGCGACGCCGAACACTCCCTAAGGTATTCGGTCTTTATGAAGACGGGCTGAAATAGAGCCCTTGGTAGAAAAGCCCCTGGTGTCCAGGTACGCGCAAAATTTTGGCATGGCCACATGCCAAGACGCCAGTCTCCTCTTCGGTTATAGCGAAAACCGGGGGATGTTGTCAACAAGAGACAGTAAAAAAGGTTTACGCAGCGTCTTAATCTGAAAAGAATCCTTGAAACGGGTCCCTACTACACGTCTTCGCCTGTGTCTCCGTTGTGCCGTATCCTGGACGGGCGTAGCACGATGTTCGTCTGCGAAAGAGAGGAACTTAGTGAAAAATAAGCGTGCGAGAAATCTATATTAAAATAAACAAAATATAGTTGGAGCAAGAATTGAGTCGTATTGTCTCCTGGCGTGAACACGCGGAGCCCCTTGTACAGGGTTATGCGGCTATTAAGCCTATGTATGTTTACGCCGGACTCGTCGAGCCGTGTCCGGGATAGTAGGGCTGGATTAGTGTGCGGCTGTCCAGGCGGCCGCACCTTTACCCGTACTTTGGGGGTCAATTGATATTCCCCTGTAATGAAATGATGCCTCATGGGCCGGGCATTTTAAGTGTAAGGGATGCATAATGTGGTATTGCGTTAAAGCGGGCGAAAGCTTCACGTCCCAGTAGCACTTGATAGCGACTTACGAATGGGGCGATGTGGAATGTTAGCTTTTCGCTTCGGAAGTTGTCGGGTGAGCCGAACGTGACTTCTAATGAAAGGGAACCCATACTCTGGGTATCTGGACCCGGCGTGACTCCTTGAAAGGAAGTGTTGCCATGGTGGATTATAGCTGGGTTTACCCCTAGTTTGCGGATTGTGTCCTGATATAATAGGTTTAAGTCACTGCCGCCGTCCATAAGGACTTTTGTAAATTGGAGTCCGTCAATAATCGGATTCAAGACCAAGGCAGTCCAACCTGCATTCCGGGCTCCTCTGGAGTAATCCTGATGATCAAAGGTGATTGGTTGTAACAACCAGTGGTGGTGCTCCTCTGGGGTTGGCCGTATGGCGCGTGTCTTCGTAAGCGCCATTCTGTTTTTCCCTTTTGTCATCTGGAGTGAATTTACTGTTTTGACTTCTTGTGGGAACTTCTTTTGTTCTCCGGTGTTCTGCTTGTGGGGTGCGTCATCATCCTCGCTTGGTGTGTCGAGCCCCTTGTGTTCGGCGTTGAGTTTTCCGGACTGCTTGAAGACCCAACAATCTCTGTGGGTATGGTTTGCAGGTCTCCCGGGAGTACTGTGGATTTGACATATTTTGTCCAGGATTTTGTTGAGGTTAGATAGCTCGTCCCTCTCATCTTTGGGTGGTGGCTTTTTCTGATTTTGCCGCGAGCTTTTGAATCCGGCGTTGACTGCCGTGCTCATCGGGTTGTTATCCTTGATTCGGCGTTGTTCTTTGTTACAGCGCGGTTTCTCGTTTCCATCTCTGAGTTTGGATGTTCTCGGGTCGCTAGTGCTGCTTCTTATCAACCAGCTATCCTCTCCTGCACAAAAGTGGGTCATGAGGCTTGTTAATGCAGCCATTGTTTTTGGCTTTTCTTGGCCGAGGTGTCTGGCGAGCCATTCGTCTCGGATGCTATGTTTGAAAGCTGCTAGGGCCTCGGCGTCCGGATAGTCGACTATCTGATTCTTTTTAGTAAGGAATCTGTTCCAGAGTTTCCGGGCTGACTCTCCGGGCTGCTGAGTTATATGACTTAGATCATCTGCATCCGGAGGTCGGACATAGGTCCCTTGAAAATTTGCCCGGAAAGCATCCTCGAGCGCTTCCCAACTTCCCATGGTGTTTTCGGGAAGGCTTTTAAGCCAATGCCGGGCTGGCCCTTTGAGCTTAAGGGGTAAGTATTTTATGGCGTGAACGTCATCTCCTCTGGCCATGTGTATGTGGAGGATATAATCCTCGATCCAGACTCCAGGGTCTGTTGTTCCGTCATATGCTTCTATGTTCACGGGCTTGAATCCCGCTGGAAATTCCTGATCCAGTACCTCATCGGTAAAACATAGGGGATGTGCGGCGCCCTGTATGTAGGTGTGCCGCTATGTTCGGATATTTTTTGCATTGCATTGCTCACTGGAGCTTGCTTTCTTGGCCCATAGATGGATCTGGTTGGGCCAGTTTTTTGATGCGAATCCTTGGACGGATCGCGCGCCGTATTGAGTGCGGCGCACTTTGTCGATTGAGATCGATCGTGGGGTCATCTACCCGACCTTGTGGCTTCCTTATTTTTTGACTGTGGGGGCTCTATGGCCTCTTCATCAAATTCCGGTAGTAGTTTCCGCTTCGGATAGCTCTTTGTGTGATGACTGTTGCCGTACATGTGTGCGGTATTGAGTACTTTGCCCCATCTGATCCTGAGTGCATCTTCTGCTGTTTTGAACCTCCGCTTCTGGTTTTTTAGGCTACGTGCAGTGGCAATGAGCCTTTGGTGGAGGTTCTGATGTTCCAGCAATTTGTCCGGCGTGAGGTCGTCTGGACTATTATCTTTCCTGGGGATGGGTTGTTCGGATTGTCCGCCCTGTTTGGACGTTTGCCCGATGTCATGTTCGTCTTCCGTTGATTCACCCTGCTCTATGGCTGGGTCTTTGTAGAGGTGGGACTTGGCACGACGCTTACACCGCCGCTTTGACTATTTTTCGAGGGAGCGATCCCTGGTTGCGCCCTTTTGATCCTCGTTGTCATTTCTTTTAGGTGTGTCCACCATGTATACATCGTATGACGAGGTGGCCTTCCGGTGCCCTATAGGTGCTGGTTCTTGGTCGTCTCCTTCATCTGTGTCCATACCGTCGATGTCTTTGGAGTCGAAGTCGAGCATGTCGGTTAGATCGTCGACATTGGCTACAAAGTGCGTGGTGGGTGGGTTTCGAATTTCTTCGTCGTCCGCATCCCAACCCTGCTGACCATAGTCCGGCCAGGGCTCTCCTGACAAAGAGAGAGACTTTAGGGAGTTCAGGATATCGCCAAAGGGCGAGTGCTGAAAGACGTCCGTGGTGGTGAACTCCATGATCGGAGCCCAATCGGGTTCGATCGGAAGGGGTGCAGGAGATTCAGAGTCCGGAACGGAGTCCGGCACCTTGGAGTCATGGGTCTTGAAAAGGACTAGGCTGGTATTCGGCTCTATCGCCGTAGAGATTGTGGCTCCCGGGGCGGCGTCCAACAGTTCATCCCCGACTAGCGCAGTCGGCTCCGAGCTAATGATCGGAGCGGACACCTGAGCGGCACTCTGGGCGCTGTCCGGCGGCAGAGTTAGATCATGCCCATCTGGACAGTGCGGCACGCTCGGCCGTGGCTCCAATCCGTCGAAGATCAAGTCCCCGCGGATGTCGGCCGTGTAATTTAAGCTTCCACACCTGACCTGATGGCCAGGGGCGTAGCTTTCGATCTGGTCCAGATGGCCAAGCGAGTTGGCCCGCAGTGCGGAGCCGCCGAATACGAAGATCTGTCCGGGGAGAAAAGTCTCACCCTGGACCGCGTCATGGTTGACGATCGAAGAAGCCATCGGGCCTAAAGGTGACAACACAGAGGAACTCTCAATGAAAGCACCAATGTCGGTGTCAAAACCAGCGGATCTCGGGTAGGGGGTCCCGAACGGTGCGTCTAGGCTGATGGTAACAGGAGACAAGGGACACGATGTTTTTACCCAGGTTCGGGCCCTCTCGGTGGAGGTAAAACCCTACTCCTGCTTGATTAATATTGATGATATGGGTAGTACAAGAGTTGATCTAGCACGAGATCAGAGAGGCTAAACCCTAGAAGCTAGCCTATGGTATAATTGTTGTTCGTCCTACGGACTAAAACTCTCCGGTTTATATAGACACGGAGATGGCTAGGGTTACACAGAGTCGGTTACAATGGGAGGAGATCTTCATATCGTATCGCCAAGCTTGCCTTCCACGCCAAGGAAAGTCCCATCCGGACACGGGACGAAGTCTTCAATCTTGTATCTTCATAGTCTGGGAGTCCGGCCAAAGGTCATAGTCAGGCTATCTGGACACCCCCTAATCCAGGACTCCCTCAGTATGGTTGGGGGTATAGAAGGAAAATCAAAAGGTAGCTAAAAAAGAGGTGAGAAAGGAGGTTTGTTTTTCTCCAACCCTATGAGTTAGGAGAGATAGATCCTCTTTTAGTCTTGAATTCCAGGAAGTTTTCGTGGGTGCTATTCTTCTGAAAACTTTAATATTCCGTTCCTTCCAGATGCTCCATGCAGCTTGTAGGAATATTGCCATGAACATTGGCTTGTTCCGTGCATCTTTAGCTGAGCTTATCCAATCCAAACGTGAACCTTGAGAGCTCCAACGGATGTCAATATCAGACCAGCAGTCTTTGCTAAAGGCACAACCAAAGAGAAGATGTTCAAGCGTTTCTTCCATGTTGGACTCGCAAAGGGGGCAAGTATAGTCATTGCCAATGTTGTAATGTCTTTGCTTCAGCATGTTTCTAGTGTTGAGTCTATCAGACAGAAGAAGCCACCCAAAGACCTTTATTTTCATTGTAACCTTAGACTTCCAAAGCCAAGTATAAGCTTGATGGGCCCGAACCTCCCCGAAGTAGAAGTTATAATATTTGCTGGCCGAGTACGTGTGGGTTGTCCAAGTACAGTACCAGTTATCATACCCCGAGAGGCTATCATGCAGTTGGATGTCACGTATGAGACATTGAAGATCTCTAGTCTCTGCATGCGCCTGAACCGAAAGCGGCAGATGAAACGTTTCGTGCAAGGTAGTGGGCCCCAAGAAATCTCTAACAGTAATATCCTCCTAGGTGGCGAATGAGAAAGCCCGCGGATGTGTTTCTGCCAGTATACCATCCATCCAATGATCTTTCCAAAAGAGTATGTCCTTTCCCGTATGCACTTGGGCTTTGGTAATCCCTCGATATATTGGCATTAGTCTCATCACATCCCGCCACCAAAAGGATCCGCATGGGTCAGCTGCATGGGGGATCTTGTTGCTATAGTACGTGTTCCATATGAGTTCCACCCAAGGCAGGTCCCATCTATTATAGAATTTGTGAAGCTATTTTAGCAGAAGTGCATCGCTTTGTACCTTGAGATTAATGACACTGAGTCCTCCCGAAACCTTGGGTTGGCAGACCATGTCCCAAGCCGCAAGAGAGTTACAAGAGTCCCCATTCTCCGGTTTTTTGGTCCATAAGCATTTGCGTCTGATTTTGTCCAAAAGTTCAATGATGCTCGCTGGCAACTTGAGAGTACAAAGACCGAAGATGATTAGGGAGGTGATGACCGAGTTGAGAAGTGAAAATTTCCCCCCATAGGAGATCATGTTGAGCGTAGCCGAGAGCCGTTGAGGGAGTCCTGGATTAGGGGGTGTCCGGATGGCCGGACTATGACCTTTGGCCGGACTCCCGGACTATGAAGATACAAGATTGAAGACTTCGTCCCGTGTCCGGATGAGACTTTCCTTGGCGTGGAAGGCAAGCTTGGTGATACGATATGAAGATCTCCTCCCATTGTAACCGACTCTGTGTAACACTAGCCCTCTCTAGTGTCTATATAAACCGGAGAGTTTTAGTCCGTAGGACGAACAACAATCATACCATAGGCTAGCTTCTAGGGTTTAGCCTCCCTGATCTCGTGGTAGATCAACTCTTGTACTACCCATATCATCAATATTAATCAAGCAGGAGTAGGGTTTTACCTCCACCGAGAGGGCCCGAACCTGGGTAAAAACATCGTGTCCCTTGTCACCTGTTACCATCCGCCTAGATGCACAGTTCGGGACCCCCTACCCGAGATCTGCCAGTTTTGACACCGACATTGGTGCTTTCATTGAGAGTTCCTCTGTGTTGTCACCTTTAGGCCCGATGGCTTCTTCGATCGTCAACCACGACGTGGTCCAGGTTGAGACTTTTCTCCCCGGACAAATCTTCGTATTTGGCGGCTTCGCACTGCAGGCCAACTCGCTTGGCCATCTGGAGCAGATCGAAAGCTACGCCCCTGGCCATCAGGTCAGGTTTGGAAGCTTAAATTACATGGCCGACATCTGTGGGGACTTGATCTTCGACGGATTCGAGCCATGGCCGAGCGTGCCGCACTGTCCCGATGGGCATGATCTAACTCTGCCGTCGGACAGCGCCCAGAGTGCCGCTCAGGTGTCCGCTCCGATCATTAGCTCGGAGCCGACTGCGCTAGTCGGGGATGGACGGTTGGACTCCGCCCCGGGAGCCGCAATCTCTACGGTGATAGAGCCGAATACCAGCCTAGTCCTTTGCAAGGCCCATGACTCCAAGGTGCCAGACTCCATTCTGGACTCCGAATCTCCTCCACCCCTTCCGATCGAACCCGATTGGGCTCCGATCATGCAGTTCACCGCCGCGGACGTCTTTCAGCACTCGCCCTTTAGCGATATCCTGAACTCCCTAAAGTCTCTCTCTTTTTCAGGAGAGCCCTGGCCGGACTATGGTCAGCAGGGTTGGGATGCGGACGACAAAGAAATTCGAAACCCACCCACCACCCACTTTGTAGCCATTGTCGACACTCTAACCGACATGCACGACTTCGACTCCGAAGACATCGACGGTATGGACGCCGATGAAGGAGACGACCAAGAACCAGCACCTATAGGGCACTGGAAGGCCACCTTGTCATATGACATATACATGGTGGACACCCCCAAAGCAGGGGATGGCGAAGAAAAAGCGGAGGACGACCCCTCCAAGAAGCAACTGAAGCGCCGACGGCAGCGGCGCCGCTCTAAATCCCGCCAAAGCAAGAACGGTGAATCCGGCACCGAAGACGTCAACACCCTGGACAGTGCCGAAGACATCCCCCTCTAGCAGGATTCAGCACAGGAGGAAAAAGGAGCCAGCCCTCATGAGAGAGCGGCCGACAGATAGGTCGAGGACGACAATTATATGCCTCCCTCCAAAGACGAGGCAAGCCTCGACGACGACGAATTCATCGTGCCAGAGGATCCCGTCGAACAAGAGCGTTTCAAACGCAGGCTTATGGCCACGGCAAGCAGCTTCAAGAAAAAACACCAACAGCTTAGAGCTGACCAAGACCTGCTAGCCGACAGATGGACTGAAGTCCTGGCGGCCGAAGAGTATAAACTCGAACGCCCCTCCAAGATTTACCCAAAGCGCAGGATGCTACCCCAACTAGAGGAGGAAGCAACTAAACCTACATCACCAGCGTACGATGCGCCCGATTGGACACCCCGTGGCCGCGACAGAGAGGCCCTTCGGCCCTCAATCCAAGCCGCACCCCGGCGCCGCTCTAAGAATACGGGAGCACGGGGAAACGCAACAGACCTACGAGACATATTGGAGGATAAGTCAAGGCAAACAAGATCGATCTACGGATCGCGCGGGCACCCCACATCACGTGACGACAACCGTCACACTGGATATGATAAATACGGCCAGGCCGAATACAACAGACCAAGCTCATCCGAGCTGCGTCGCGATATAGCCCAGTATAGGGGCGCCACACTCCCACTATGCTTCACAGACGAAGTTATGGATCATCAAATCCCCGAGGGTTTTAAACCCGTAAATATCGAATCATACGATGGCACAATTGATCCCGCGGTATGGATCGAGGATTATCTCCTTCATATCCACATGGCCCGTGGTGATGATCTACACGCCATGAAATACCTCCCGCTCAAGCTTAAAGGACAAGCTTGACATTGGCTTAACAGCCTGCCAGCAGAGTCAATTAGTTGCTGGGAGGACCTGGAATCCGCATTCCTTGACAACTTCTAGGGCACTTATGTGCGACCATCAGACACCGATGACCTAAGCCACATAATCCAGCAGCCAGAAGAATCAGCCAGACAATTCTGGACACGGTTCCTAACCAAGAAAAATCAAATAGTCGACTGTCCGGATGCCGAGGCCCTTGCAGCCTTCAGGCACAACATCCGAGACGAATGGCTTGCCCGGCACCTAGGACAGCCGAAATCTATGGCAGCCCTCACGACACTCATGACCCGCTTTTGCGCGGGCGAAGACAGTTGGCTAGCTCATAGCAATAACATAACCAAGAGCCCTGGCAATTCGGATACCAAGGACCACAATGGCAGGTCACATCACAACAAGCACAAGCGCCACATTAACGGCGACAATACTGAGGATACGGCAGTCAATGCCGGATTCAGAGGCTCTAAACCCGGTCAGCGGAAGAAGCCATTCAAAAGAAACCCTTCGGGCCCATCCAGCTTAGACCATATACTCGATTGCTCGTGCCAGATACACGGCACCCCTGAACAACCAGCCAACCACACCAACAGGGACTGTTGGGTGTTCAAGCAGGCAGGCAAGTTAAGTACCGAAACCAGAGACAAGGGGCTGCATAGCGATGACGAGGAGGAGCCCCGGCCACCGAACAACAGAGGACAGAAGGGATTCCCCCCGCAAGTGCGGACGGTGAACATGATATACGCAACCCACATCCCCAAAAGGGAGCGGAAACATGCTCTCGAGGACATCTATGCGTTGGAGCCAGTCGCCCCAAAGTTCAACCCATGGTCCTCCTGCCCGATCACTTTTGATCGAAGGGACCACCCCACTAGCATCCGTCACGGTGGATTCGCCGCATTGGTCCTAGACGCAATTATCGACGGATTTCACCTCGCCCGAGTCCTCATGGACGGCGGCAGCAGCCTGAACCTACTTTATCAGGATACTGTGTGAAAAATGGGTATCGATCCCTCAAGGATTAAACCCACAAAGACAACCTTTAAATGCGTCATACCAGGTGTAGAAGCCAGCTGTACAGGCTCGGTTACACTCGAAGTGGTCTTCGTATCCCCGGATAATTTCTGAAGCGAAGAGTTAATCTTCGACATAGTCCCATTCCGCAGTGGCTATCATGCCCTGCTCGGACGAACCGCATTTGCAAAATTCAATGCGGTGCCGCACTACGCATATCTCAAGCTCAAGATGTCAGGCCCTCGCGGAGTCATCACGGTAAATGGAAACACCGAACGCTCTCTCCGAACGGAGGAGCACACGGCGGCCCTGGCGGTGGAAGTACAGAGTAGACTCTCAAGGCAATTCTCCAATCCAGGTGTTAAACGTTCGGACAACGTCAAGCGAGCCCGAAGTAACCTACAACAAAGACGTCTGGCACGTCCCGAGCAAGCATAGTAGTGTGGCACCAACCCCAGCCCTCGCCAGATGGTGATATCGGTACCACGCGTACATAATTACGCTTTAGAAATACCATGGGCATAAGGGGAGGGGCACAACTATGGCACGCCCAGAATGTGGCTCAACTGCACTAAGGGGCTCCCTATCCCTCCGTTTCTTTTTTATATACTTTCAGGACCCAACTATTCGGAAGGCCTGTCCGGCAATACACCCGCCGAACACACGATGCAACAGCCAGGGAGAGAACAAGCCGCGTCAAATTTCCAGGTGGTCTCTATAACGAGCTTAATACCTGTTTTACTTAAAGTCCCGCAGCTTTCCCCTGGAGGGGGACATGTCAAATAATCCCATCTCTTGCTTATTGCACTATTTGTATTGTTCTGCTTTCATAGCAGCCCTTTTTTAATAAACAATACATAGCTCTTATCTATTATTGTTCTCATCTATTTTTTATACAAATATGTTCAGTCATGACATTATGCAACCGTACACTTTGAACGGCCAATACACCAGGGGCTTAAGCACCCCATAACATGGTGTAAGAAGACTGAACACTCTCACGAGTGCGGCACCCCGAACTTATAGCACTATATGCATCGGCTTCGAATCATGTCTTGGGTCAATAGTTGGGTTTGCCCGGCTCCCATGTTTTGGTACCTTACGTTCCGCAATGTTGGCTAAGGTAGCGCTAGGAGAACTACTGCGATTGTGTCCTAGTTGAGCCGGGTTAACACCTCAGTAGAGAAAGCTAAAACTGACCGTCATGATAGTGCGAGAGACCGGTCGCTGTTCGCGAGGTTTTTCGAGTCCTTAAAGACTTATGCCGCTTAGAGCGAGGAGCCGGACTTATCCGGCCTAGGCGTGGATAGCGCCCCAAACTCGGTCTTCCGAATACTAGGGGCTTCACCGAAATTTAAAATTATAGAATTCTATGGCTAAGTGAGAGTGATAAAGCATTATAAGTCCAACGGCCTGGTTCGTTGTGCTAAGCGCCTCCCTAGATGGACCCAAGAATGGGAACAAGAGCGCTCAGGTTTATCCCGAACACCCCAACACTCGTGGCATGGGGGTAGAAGCCGACGACTTGCATCTCTCAGATTTGATAAACGGCCGCACAAAAGGTAATATTTTAAATTGACAAGCGTTGCTTAACGCAAACGGACAAAGTTCTCAGCGTACAGGATAATAGATGCGAGTCTACTCAAAAATTACATATTTGGAGCATTCACCCGCTATAAGGCGGGCACCCTTTAGGACGCCCTTATAATACATCTTGGGCGTGCGATACTCCTTGCCCGGCGGTGGCGCGTCCGTCAAAAGCTTCTCCGCATCCAGCTTGCCCGAGTGCACTTTAGCATAGGCGAGGGCCCGACGGGCACCTTCAATACAGACGGAGCGCTTGATGACCTCAATCCATGGACACGCGTCCACCAGTCGCCGCACCAGACCGAAGTAGCTCCCAGGCATGGCTTCCCTAGGCCACAGCCGAACTATGAGGCCCTTCATGGCCTATTCAGCCACCTTGTGGAGCTCGACCAGCTGCTTCAGCTGGTCGCTCAAGGGCACCGGATGTTCGGCCTCAGCATACTGAGACCAGAACACCTTTTCCATTGAGCTCCCCTGCTCGGCTTGGTAGAACGCGGCAACATCAGACACACTACGGGGCAGATCGGCGAACGCTCCTGGGGAGCTCCAGATTCGGGTAAGTAACAGATAATTTACTTTTATATTCTTGCTTTGCATAAAGAATGCCTTACCCGCCGCTATCTTCTTCATCACCTCGATCTCCTGGAGGGCATTTTGGGCTTCAGCCTTAGCGGTCTTGGCACTCTCAAGAGCCAAGGCGAGCTTGGACTCTCGAGTCTTCGAGTCATGCTCCAAACTCTCATGTTTTTCCACGAGAGCCTGGAGCTCTTGCCGCACCTCCGCCACCCGCGCCTCCTGCTTCTCTCGCTCGGTGCGCTCCAAGGCCGCACTATTTTCGGCCTTGGAGATCACCTCCTTCAGGGTCGCCACCTTGGCCGTGGCCCCTGCAACATTTACGTTGGTCCTGTCATTATTTGCAACCAAGTATTTCTATATACACTTACATGCGGTACTACATACCCTCCTTGTCCTTGAGCTGCTTTTTGGCACGGCCGAGCTCGCTCTCGGACCGCTCGAGGCTCTGCTTCAATGCATTGACCTCCGCAGTCAGTGCGGCAGAGGTCAGCAACGTAGCCTGCATTCCCATATTGACATATTTTTGTTAGACTCCTGCGTATATCTTTTTAGATCCTCAGCTCGGCTTTTCTTTTTGAACGCCGAACTGAGCATCAGGGGCTACTGTCTGTGCGGTAACATTTTTATATGGTTTTGAACACATACCTCAAAGCCTGTTAACAGACTTGTACAAGCTTCTGTCATCCCGCTCTTGGCGGACTGAACCTTCTGAATCACCGCACTCATAACAGTGTGGTGCTCCTCGTCGATGGAGGCTCCCTTAAGCACCTCCAGCAAATTGTCCGGCGCCTCCGGATGGACGGAGGCCACCGACGTAGTAGGCTTTCCCTTCTTGCGAGGGTGCCGCCTGTCGGACTCTGGAACCGTTGATGGTTCCGGAGCAGTGTCCGGCCCAGAGCCGGACTTAGATCCCTCGGGGGCTTTACCCCCTTTGGGCCTGGAGTCCGGGAGGTCGCCTTGAGGCGCCTCCAGGACCACCTCCTCCTGGTTCAGTCCCTTTCTAGACTCCACCTTGGTGTCGTCCGCAGGGAGAGGGGAGGAGGCCGTCGGAAGTGAAGCGCTGTTCACATCCGACGAATTCAGGGAGCCGCTCGATGAATCGCCGAGCTGAGCTCTGGGCGGACCGCATGATTAAATTCGGCGTCAGAAGCTACCGAATAATAGAGGAGCGCCATAAGTCATTCGGGTAACCGGACACTTATGATTTTGCCAGGGGCTTGACCCTGGATGGCCATTCTTCCCCGCCGTCTTCGGCATCGGAGGTGTAGTCGAGCAGAAGGGTCTTCCCCTTCTTGGACCCTCCGGCCTCCCCAGTTGGGGCGGCCTTTCTTTTCTTCCCCCCCCCCCCCTGTTGGAGGGGGAGAGGCTTCTTCTTCTTCCTCCTCCTCGTCTTCAGAGGCGGAGGATGCTTCGGGGTTGTCGGGCGATGAATCCGACACCACTAGGCGCCGGGAGCTCTTTCGAGTCTCCATGGCCTTCTTCTTGGTCATCTTCTCCCGCACCACGTGAGGTGCCGGAACCAGCAGCCCCATCAATCGGGCTTCCGCTGGGTCTTCTGGTAGGGGAGCCGGACAGATAACCTGCCCGGACTTCTTCAACCAGTCCTGTCAAAGGTAGGGGAGTTTAGATCCCGCATAGAGTCAGACTATGAAAGACAAGAGTCCCGTAAAGGGTAGAATAGCTTACCTCGTTGGCCTGGCGCCGCGAGCTAAATCCGCGATCTTCGGTAGCGGATGTGGGGGCCTCGGCACCGTTGAACAGCACCTTCCAGGCATCTTCGTACGTGGTGTCGAAGAGCCCGCTCAAGGTTTGGTGCTGTGCCGGGTCAAACTCCCACAATTTGAAGGCCCGTTGTTGGCATGGGAGGACCCGGCGGATAAGCATGACCTGGACTATGTTGACCAGCTTGAGATTCTTGTTCACCAGCTTTTTGACGCAGGTTTGGAGTCCGGTCAGCTCTTCCGAATCTCCCCACGTTAGGCCCGTCTCTTTCCAGGAGGTGAGCCTTGTGGGAAAGCCAGATCGGAATTCGGGGGCCGCTTCCCATTTGGGGTCGCGCGGCACGGTGATGTAGAACCACCCCGATTGCCACCCTTTTATTGTCTCCACAAAGGAGCCCTCGAGCCATAGGACGTTGGCGATCCGGCCCACCATGGCGCCTCCGCACTCCGCTTGGCGGCCGCCCACTACTTTCGGCTTGACATTAAAAGTCTTCAGCCATAAGCCGAAGTGGTTGGATGCAGAGGAAGGCCTCGCACACGACAATAAACGCCGAGATGTTGAGGATGAAGTTCGGGGCCAGATCGTGGAAGTCCAGGCCATAGTAGAACATGAGTCCCCGGACGAACGGATGAAGAGGAAAACCCAGTCTGCGGAGGAAATGGGGAAGAAAAACAACCCTCTCATGGGGCCTGGGGGTGGGGATGAGTTGCCCCACATCTGGAAGCCGGTGCGCGATGTCGTCAGACAAGTATCCGGACTTCCTCAACTATTTGATTTGCTCCTTCGTGACGGAGGAGGCCATCCATCTACCTCCCGCTCCGGACATGATTGGAGAAGGTGGAGGTGGGTAGTGCGGACTTGGGCGCTGGAGCTCGAGTGCGCAGGGATGAATAAGCAAAGGAGGAAGAAGGCATAAATGGAAAGGGTGGATTCTTGTCCCCTTATATGGGCGGCCTAAACTACGAGCCCCCACCGGCCTAATAAAACTCTCTTATCTCCCAAGCGCCACGGTTAATGGCGCGGTTGGGTTACCCACACCCGTATTGATGAGAATCCCGGATTAAGGAGACACGATCTCTGCATTGACAAGACTGCCAAGGAAACCGCCTCGCTAAACGCGCTGAGGTGGGATAGTAAAACGATTCGAATAAAGGCTTGGCCGTGGCGTGATGTCACGCTGAGGAATACGTCAGCAGATTAGATTTGTGTGGATATTATTTTCTCTATGGTGGTATGTGGAACTTATTTTTTGCAGAGCCAGACACTATCCTTGTGTTCAACATCTTCTATGAAGTATTCGGAGGAGGAACCCGCCTTGCAATGCCGAAGACAATTTGCGTGTCGGACTCATCGTCATTGAAGCCTGGTTCAGGGGCTACTGAGGGAGTCCTGGATTAGGGGGTGTCCGGATGGCCAGATTATGACCTTTGGCCGGACTCCCGGACTATGAAGATACAAGATTGAAGACTTCGTCCCGTGTCCGGATGGGACTTTCCTTGGCGTGCAAGGCAAGCTTGGCGATAGGATATGAAGATCTCCTCCCATTGTAACCGACTCTGTGTAACCCTAGCCCTCTCCGGTGTCTATATAAACCGGAGAGTTTTAGTCCGTAGGACGAACAACAATCATACCATAGGCTAGCTTCTAGGGTTTAGCCTCTCTGATCTCGTGGTAGATCAACTCTTGTACTACCCATATCATCAATATTAATCAAGCAGGAGTAGGGTTTTACTTCTACCGAGAGGGCCCGAACCTGGGTAAAAACATCATGTCCCTTGTCTCCTGTTACCATCCGCCTAGACGCACAGTTCGGGACCCCCTACCCGAGATCCACCGGTTTTGACACCGACAGCTGTCATTCTACCCGGCAGACAAGAGGGAAAAGATCTAGCACAGATGGCCTGGTCGTCCCCATAGGCAAACCAAGGTATGTGAAAGGTATTTTGCCAACCACACACCCGAAGATGGTTGCAATGCAGTTGTACGTGTCTTCCTGACAATTAATGGGGATCAAAGTTGACTTGTGGAAGTTTATTTTGAGGCCAATATGTTGGGTTCTACAATAGGGTGCGTCGACTGCAAATTAAAATTTCCTACACGCAAAACATCCAGGAACATGCTATGGAAGATGGATCACAGTTCATTACCACTAGACGCGAAGTGCCGTGCAGCGGAAGAAGAGTTGGGGCAGAGCGTCCGCGTGGATCGTCTCCTCCTCGTCCGATCTCCCTCGAACAGCCAATCGTCCGATCTCACGTACAAGTTCGCCGGAGCGGCGCAAGTGCACCACCTCTAACGGTATCCGCACGTGCAGGAGGAACACCGTGCGGCGGACTGCTAGGTCCGATCGCATAGTCGGCGCCGAGTGGAGGTGGCTATTCGCAACACATGCAAACCCTAGTTGCAGCGCTGAAGCGATCAACCTCATGAGTGTGCCGCACCTCCACTTTATATAGGCATTCGCCGCAGGCTCAACACTTGGGCCTCACACAGACCCTAAAGCCCAAAGTCTACTCGGTCACGTTCCTAGTCCAGTTCGGATCACATCCGACCAGTGTCCTATGAACCGACCTCGTAGGTTCCTTCCCTTAAGCGCGCGACCCCTTAGGTTCAAGTCGGCTTGGTCACAGTTCGGATCACCTCCGACCTACATGGCTGGTAGCGGCCTCTAGCAAGGTGTGCCGACCACCAAGCAGACTATGAACCTGGTTAGGCGAACCTGTACAACATGTCACACTTCTGTTCCCTTTGCCTCACGATATATGTTATCGGGCTCAAGGCGAGACTGTCATCCTTGTGCTAGCCCAACCTCTTTCTCGTTCCAGTGATGCCGACCACAATCTGGATTATCTCATAATCATTGTTGCATGGCTATGCTTCTCTTGGTCAGATCACACAAGGGGCCCAGAGTATATCTCTCCTGATCGGAGGGGCAAATCCCATCTTGCTCGACCATGTCTTGCAGCATGGGACTAGACAAACCCGAAACCTACCTTTGTAACTACCCAGTCATGGAGTAGCGTTTGGTCGGCCCAAAGCAAGTATGTCACCATCCCGAGTACATGCGTCAGCTCAGGTCTTAGGACATAGAACGTATGTTGTACTAGAGACTCACAGATGACATATCGTTGCATCTGGGTCTATCCGACTCAGACCTTATCTCGACTCGGATCCGACTACGTCGAATCCGACCAGACCTTTCTAAGTCCATATTATCCGGTTAGCATACAATGCTCCATGGCTAGTGAGACCAAGCCATCGACCATGTCATATGCTAGTCTAGTCGGCTGCGCGTCCACACAGCCCTTTCGACTAGGGACCTTTTAGGACAGTCATCATACAATGCATAGTCCCACAAACAAGTCACGTACTTGCTGATACACATCATTGATGATGTCCAAGGACTATTGACGGTGTCCTGGACTAGGGGGTACACACCACGTCATCTCCCGATCTGTTAAATTGGGCCGAGGACCCCCAGCTGCCGCATACAAGGAAGATTCCGCAAGACTTGGCGATCAAGACAAGGACTCCTCCCCCACCGGCGTATTTGGCAAGGACTCTTGTTATCCTAGGCCTCTGGTGCATTATATAAACCGAGGCCAGGCTAGTCGATAGAGATATACAACAATCATACCATAGACTAGCTTCTAGGGTTTAGCCTCTACGATCTCGTGGTAGATCAACTCTTGTAATACTCATATCATCAAGATCAATCAAGCAGGAAGTAGGGTATTACCTCCATAGAGAGGGCCCGAACCTGGGTAAAAACATCGTGTCCCTTGTCTCCTGTTACCATCCGCCTAGACGCACAGTTCGGGACCCCCTACCCGAGATCCGCCGGTTTTGACACCGAAAACTATCTTTATTCATAAACACATAGGAAATATCATCATACATGATTGCCTCTAGGGCATATCTCCAACACAATAGAGGCTGCATAATCCGAGAGAATGTCTTTGATGATCACTGCTTGCATTGTGCATGCTGGCATGGCTAGAATGGCGTCGTCCGCGTATTGAATGATTGGGTAATCCATTTGATTGGTCGAGGGGAAAGGCAGTTAGATTGCTCCTCTAGTGTAGGCATCATTAATTGTTGCTTGTAAGAGATCGGCCGCCAAAACGAACACCAGAGGCGAGAAGGGATCACCTTGTCGGACCCCGCATTTACAATGGAATTGCCATCCAGGTACACCATTCAAGAGAACCGCAGATTTACCAGACCCAAAAATGCATTGCACCCAGCCAAGCCATTTGTCATTAAAGCCCATATTCTTCATTATTGTAAGCATGGCAGCATGATCAATAGTGTCGAATGCCTTGGCAAAATCAAGCTTAAGTAACACTATTTCTTTCTTAGAGGCCTGGCATTGGTAAATGTATTCAAATGCCCAAGCAAGGCAATCTTGGATAGTGCGGCCTTTGAGGAATCCATATTGGTTTCGATGAATAATACGTAGGATCACTCTTTGTAGGCAGTTGGCAAGCAGTTTGGTTATGACTTTGAGGCAGCAGTTTAGTAAAGTGATCGGTCTATAATCATTAACTAATGATGGGGCATTATTTTTGGGTATCAACGTGATAAAACCATCATTAATGCTTTCAAGATTGAGATTACCCTCAAAAAATTGGTTGCCGAGGTTATAGAAGTCATGCTTGATAATGTGCCAACAAGATTCAGAGCATTGACATTAGAGTGGTTCTTTCTGAAGAAAATGGATCTTATGTGGTTTCCCAAGCTTCCATGACCACTCACCTTGCTTCCTCGGTCTCCAGCACCAACCTGATGACTGATCTGTCGGCTTGGTTGCTCCCAAAACAGGAAACTGCTGCTACTGGATTGCACATGCTGGAAATGGCTTCAAACATTGTCCCTGTGGCTCCAACTTCTGAATCTGTGGGTTTAGGACTTGTGCTCGAGAACTCTTCAAGCTCTATCAGTTTGGGATCTACAGTGCCATCTACTGAGACTCCGACTGTCCTTGCTCGGCCACAAACTGAGGATTTGTTGGTTCCATCGGGTTCTGCTTCCATTGGGTGTCGTGGAAGGACTGTGGCTCCAGATTGTGCCATTGTTCTGCACAGGAGTTCACGCTCTAACAAATATGATGGCTTCAATGTGCCTTCTCTAGCGGACACGTCAACCAAAAAATCCAAGGTCAAACCAAGGAATGTGCCTTCTGCAGCATCTGTTAAGATCTCCGACATCAATGAAGCCCCAGCAGCTGATGCACCACCATCGCCTACTCCAATCCAGGTGATTCAGCATATTGGTACCACCATGTGTTCCATTCCGGATTCGGAGCTCTCAGAGGAACTGCTCCTTTCTGATAAGGAGGCAGGGCCATCTTCGGCCTCTGTCTAGCCTTTTATTTCTGCTATCTCTACCTTTCTTTTATGGTTCTGTCACTAAATTGGAACATTCTCTTCTGGAACGTTCGGGGCTTGAACTCTGATGCCAAGCAGCTTGCTCTGACCAACGCCATAAACTCTAGTGGTTGTGCTGTGCTTTGCTTGCAGGAAACTAAAATGCCCTCTTTTGATAATGCATTCATTAAATCCTATTGTCCACGTCGCTATGATAAATTTGCTTTTGTCCCCTCTCGGGGAGCTTCTGGTGGTCTCGTTACAATCTGGAACAGTTCCATTTTTCATGCAAATATTGTTTCTTCTGATGATTTCGCACAAGTCATTAATTTCACATCAACGCAATCCGCTCACAGTTGGACTCTCGTGAATGTCTATGGACCTTGTCAGGGGGACCAGAGACTTGCATTCATTCAATGGCTAATCCAATTAAACATCCCTGATAATGAAGATTGGCTCTTAGTCGGTGACTTTCATTTCATCTGAAGCCCTAACAACCGCAATAAACCAGGTGGTAATCTTAATGATATGATAACCTTTAATGACTTCATTTGGTCACAAGCTCTCATTGAATTACCGATTAAAGGTCGATCGTTCACCTGGAGCAACACGCAAACCGACCCCCTCTTAGAGCAACTTGATTGGTTCTTTACTAGTTCCAATTGGACCAATTCCTTCCCCAAGACCATGGTTAAACTTCTAGGGCGACCAGTTTCGGATCACATACCTTGTGTTGTCACTATTGAGACCTCCATTCCATGATCAAAGGTGTTTTGTTTTGAATCTTATTGGGTTCAGCATCATGGATTTTATGATATTGTCAAGCAAACTTGGGGCAGACAAATTCGACCCGACAATATGGCCACGGTTCTTTGTAGAAAGCTTAAGGCTCTCAAGCGTGCTCTTAAGGTCTGGAGCAAAGGGATTTCTAGAATTTCTATTGCCATTGAAAACTCCAATAAGGCACTCTTTGAACTTGATGAGTTGGAAAGCATACGCACTTTCGGAGTATTGGGCCACGGGTAGGCTCACCCGAGTCCCAGGACCTTTCAAGACATCGGGGCAGGCCGCGCCCCTCAAGCCGAGTCCCAGGAGCGACTCCAAGACAAGCCAAGTCCCAAACGGCGACTCCAAGATAAGCCGACTCCGAACTGGCGACCTCCAGAGAGGCCGACTATGGAGAGTCGGCCCATGACTCCTCCCTCATCTCAAAGTACGATGTGGGGTACGGTCACGGCATGGCCGTTCCTCCCTTCTTACGAAGGGCCGGCATGGCTACAGTGAGCCGTATCGCTGGAAGATATCCAGCGAGGCGCGGCACTGTTGCCATGCCTGCCCTGACCTCAGCCACAGTGCGCAATGCACTGTGCCCATGACGCCGGCCTGTACGACCCGAAGGCGGCGGGGCCACTTGTCAGTGGGTGGGCCGAAGGCGGCCTGAGCGCCCCGAAGACGGACCTGTGGGAGTCGGCCTCCTCCCAGGGCCCCACGAGCCAATAACCAGATAGGATGGGGAATGGCGACAGTGATCGCCCGATAGATGGCAGCACTGTTGTCATGACCCAATGACCGAGCCTGCGTCATCAGGAGTGCCGCTACAGTATCAAGCCTGTCCGTGGGACCCGCCAGTCGGCGGGCCCCAGAAGCCGGCGGGGAGGACGGCGGCCTGAGAGACAGACGGCTGGGACCCACGCCCAGCCGGATTACTATTGTACCCCCGGGGGTAGGCCTATACAAACCCCCCGGGGCACCCATGCAAAGGGTTCGGACCTAGATAGAGATAGACCAGATAGCACGGGGAGGAGAGAGCTAGCCTTGCCCTCTCCTGCCTCCCGATACAGCTCCAGGAGCACCATTGTAGTCACTTTGCCTTAGTGATCATGCGGAGACCCCGCAGAGCAGCAGTAGGGGTGTTATCTCCTAGGAGAGCCCTGAAGCTGGGTAAGTTCCGCCGGCATGCATGTCTTCGCCTCATCCCGCTTCCAGGCACCGGTGACGTTCTACTCGCTCCCACCATGATAAGCCATCCCTTGGCATATGTCGTATCCAACCCCCGACATTTGGCGCCCACCGTGGGGCGAGGTGCACCGTCGTCCGGAGATCTGCTCTGGACGGGAACCCTGTTCCTCCCCGGCGAGCACAGCCAGCCCGGCATGCCGGATGGCGTTTGTGCCAACGCGCTGCACGACGCTGAGATCGCCTGTGCGGCCAGCTGCCTCGCCGATCTTATCAGCGAGGTTCGCCTCTCCGATGAGTCTGCGTCCGATGCAGGCACGAGTGTCCCCGAGAGCCTCCTCGCGGGCCTCCTCGACCAACTCCACGTTGCCGGCGAGCCTGCCGCGGACCTGGAGTCCATAGGATCCACCGACCCGATGATGGTCGACTCCGACACCGCGTCGCTCGATGCGTTCCCCACCAACATGGTGGTCTATGACGAGCCGCTCCCTTACGCGGGGAGCGGTGGAAGCACCCTCACTGAGGTCCTCGTCCTCGACCACGGCGAGCGCTCCGGCGAAGGAGCGCACGACCCGCTTGACGCGCCCCTGCGAGGCCTTGCAGCGCCGATTCCGGAAGACGCCGACGCCGAGACGCTGGAGGCGCTCCGCCTTCAGCTCGTCGAGGGCGCGAAGAAGCTGGAAAGCATGAGGCGCTTGTCAGAAGCTTACCAACGCGAGATGGATCGCGCCGTAGGCGGCTCGCCGGCTCCGACCGGGCCTAGCCGCCTAGGCGCGGTCCGATGGCGCGGCGCGGCAATCGCCAACCTCTTCGGGGCCGATCGCCTTGTGTATGCCACGCCCGCAGAGAATATCCGTGCCGCCCAGGCGGTGGCAGATGAGCTCGACAACTTTGAAGGCGAAGAGCGCCGCATAATGACGGAGCGAGTTCAGCAGCTCCTCGACGCGGCTGCCGCGCAGAATGATGTCGGCTACCGCACCGAGGCGCTGCAGCGCCAAAACGACGACCCACCGCCTCACCGAGACCAAGGTGTGAAGTCTCGGACGCCGACTGGCGGGGCCCGTGGGAAGAAGGACAAGGAGCTGGCTGTCAGCCACAGTCGGACTCACATCACCATTGAGCGTGACCAAGACGGCTGCCCCAAAGCGGTGGAACGGCGGGACGACTACCTGCCTCCCCCTCCTCGCAGAGAAAGGCGAGTCTCCCTGCCGCCCGTGGAACATCCGACTCTCGGCGACCGCCTTGGCCGCCGAGAGGGAGTCGGAGAGAACGACGCCCACCACCGGATCGACCGACTCCACCGATCCCTGGCGCTGGAAGAAGAAGATGAGTTGGGTCCCCCCTGCTTTGGACCCCGCATCCTAGATGAGCCCTTCCCCAAAGGGTTCACGCTCCCCCGAGACACGCCCAAATATACAGGCATCGTGAAGCCAGAAGATTGGCTGATCGACTACTCCACAACCGTCAACATAGCAAACGGCAACGAGCGTGTTGCCGTAAGATACGTCCCGCTCATGCTCCAGGGCTCGGCCCGGACGTGGTTGAATAGTCTGAAGCCTCGCAGCATCAACAGCTGGGTCGACTTCACCGAGGCTTTCGTCCGCAACTTCACCAGCACGTACAAGTGACCTCCCAAGCCACGCCAGCTCTCCTTGTGCGTGCAAGGCCCTGACGAGTCTACTCGCGACTACCTCACCCGCTGGGGCGAACTCCGGAACTCCTGCAAGGGCGTGCACGAGGTGCAGGCCATCGAGTACTTTACTGCCGAGTGCATAGAAGGCACCCTCCTCAAGCACAAGCTCCTCTGCAATGAGCCGGAGACCCTCGATGAGCTGCTGATCAGAGCGGACAAGTACGCCACTGCCGACTCCTCCATGAAGACGGAGATTCGGGTCAGCACAACTGGCACAGTCGCCCCTCAGGCTACAAGAACTCCGGCTGGGGACACCAGTCGGCAGCAACAGTAGAATGACCATAAGCGCAAAGCCCCGCAGCCGACTTCCAACAGTCGGCAAGTGGCAATAGCAGAGGACCAGCAGTTGGAGGGACCGCCTCTGGCGAAGCAACAGAAGGGCGGCAAGTCCAACTGGCTGCCGGCTTTCTCCTACGAGCAGACTCTAGACGGTCCCTGCAAGTTCCACAGCGGCGCGAAGCCGTCAAACCACACCACCAGGAAATGCCACTGGCTGACCAGAATCGCAAAGGGGGACGGCCTGCTCCCTCCCCCTCCTGCTGGGCCCCCTCCTCCACTGCCACCCCAGCAGCCGGCCGTCAGGCCAGTCAGCGCGATACAAGACGAGTTCCCGGATGAGCATGGAGCCTATGTGGTGTTGGAGCAGTTGGAGCAGTTGGAGCAGAGCTGATCACCCAGAGGTGATGCCGAGCCCAGGCTCCTACGCCTTGGTCTTAGGCGCCACACTCACCATAGATAGGCAGGCCGCTCGCTTCTCGCGAGTACTGATAGACGGAGGTAGCAGTATCAACATCCTGTACAAGGACACAATGGAGAAATTAGGAACCAAGCGAAGATAGCTTCAGAGCAGCCGGACTGTGTTCCACGGAATCGTCCCTGGCCTTTCCTGTTCACCAATCGGCAAGATCCTGATAGATGTCCTCTTCGGAGACAAGGATCATTTCCGCCGAGAGCCAATTTGGTTTGAGGTGGTGGACCTTGAAATCCCATATCATGCATTGCTTGGCCGCCCTCCTTGGCCAAGTTCATGGAGGTCCCCCACTACGCCTACCTCAAGATGAAGATGCCGAGTTCCAAGGGAATCCTAACCGTGTCCGGCGACTACAGGAAGTCGTCCGCTTGCGCGGCCGAAAGCAGTCGGCTGGCCGAGTCCTTGGTGATCGCGGCTGAGAAACGGCTTCTTGATCGGGTCGTGGCGATGGCCGGAAAGCAGCCCCAGTTATCGCCCGACCCCAAGGAGTCGGAAGCAGAAGGATCATTCAAGCCGGCCAAAGAAACAAAGAAGATACCGTTGGACCCGGAGCACCCGAAGAGATACGCAAATAGGAGCACCCGCTTTCATGGGCATAGACCTTGACAGCAAATAGGAAGGCGAGCTCGTCAATTTCCTCCGTGAGAATCGCGACATCTTCGCATGGTCCCCCAAGGACATGCCTGGTGTCCCGGCGGAATTCGCCGAGCACAAATTACACGTCTGGTCTGATATGAAGCCCGTCAGGCAGCCCTTGCGCCGCCTGTCAGAAGAAAAAAGAAGAGTTGTTGGAGAAGAAATAGTCCGGCTCCTGGCAGCCAGCTTCATCATGGAAGTGTTTTTTCCAGAGTGGCTGGCAAACCCAGTACTGGTGCTGAAGAAGAACAAGCAGTGGCGGATGTGCATTGATTACACGAGCCTCAACAAAGCTTGCCCCAAGGACCCATTTGCTCTGCCGAGAATCAATCAGGTGATAGACTCCACAGCCGGATACGAGTTGTTGAGTTTCCTAGACGCATATTCAGGATATCACCAGATCAAGCTGAACCCGGCTGACAGACTGAAGACCTCCTTCATCACGCCGTTTGGAGCCTTCTGCGATCTGACCATGACGTTCGGCTTAAGAAACGTCGGCGCCACCTTTCAGCGTTGCATGCAGAAGTGCCTCCTGAAGCAACTTGGCAGAAATGCCCACGTCTATGTGGATGATGTAGTGGTGAAGACGGAGAAGCGTGGAACCTTGCTGGAGGACCTCAAGGAAACATTTGAGAATCTGCGCCGATTCTAGATCAAGCTCAACCCAGAGAAGTGCATTTTTGGAGTACCAGCCGGCCAGCTCCTCGGTTTCCTGGTCTCCGAACGCGGCATAGAGTGCAATCTTGTGAAGATCAAGGCCATCGAGAGGATGGAAGCACCCAGACGACTATTAGATGTGCAGAAGTTCACCGGCTGTTTGGCATCCATCAGCCGATTCATCAGTCAGCTGGGCGAGAAGGCTCTCCCCTTGTATCAGCTCATGAAGAAGACGACCTTATTTGAGTGGACTCCCAAGGCGGACGAGGCTTTTCTCCAACTAAAGAAGATGTTGACTACTCCCCCTGTGCTGGCGGCTCCGACTCCCAAAGAGCCCATGCTCCTATACATTGCTGCCACCAGCCGAGTAGTCAGCACAGTCATTGTAGTCGAGCGCAAGGAGTAAGGCAAGGCGCTGCCTGTCCAGAGACCGGTATATTACTTGAGCGAGGTACTGTCGGCCTCCAAGCAGAACTACCCCCATTACCAGAAGATGTGCTACGGCGTGCATTTTGCCGCCAAGAAATTGAAGCCTTACATCCAGGAGCATCTAATCACTATGGTCTGCACAGCTCCACTGGCCGAGATCATCGGAAGCCGAGATGCTTCTGGCCGAGTGGCCAAATGGCCATCGACCTGGCCCCCTACACCATCTACTACGAGCCCCGCACTGCCATCAAGTCGCAAGCACTGGCCGACTTCCTCGTCGACTGGGCCGAGACCCAGTATCTGCCGCCAGCGCCTGACTCCACCCATTGGCGGATGCACTTCAACGGCTCCAAGATGCGCACCGGCTTGGGAGTCGGCGTCGTCCTCACTTCCCCCAAGGGCGACAAGCTCAGATATGCGCTGCAGATCCACTTTGCCACCTCCAACAACGTGGCCGAGTACGAGGCGCTCATCCACGGGCTCCGGCTTGCCAAAGAACTCGGCATTCGCCGGATCCTGTGTTATGGCGACTCTGACTTGGTGGTCCAGCAATCATCTGGCGATTGGGATGCCAAGGATGCAAATATGGCGAGCTACCGTTTCCTCGTCCAGCAACTCAGCGGATACTTTGAGGGGTGCGAGTTCCTCCACGTGCCAAGGAACGACAACAACCAAGCAGATGCCTTGGCACGAATCGGCTCCACCCGCCAGGCAATACCCTCTGGTGTCGCCCTCCGGCGCCTCCTCAAGCCTTCTATCAAGCCGTCACCAGAATCAGATTCAATCTTTGTGCCGGCTCTGCCTGAGGAAGACGGATCCGACTCCAAGAAACACACAGTCGAAGCCGGCCCGGGGACTGTAGTGGCAAGATTGAAGACTCCAGAGCTCGGCCCGGGGACTGCTACAGTCGGCCCCGGGACTTTGTCAAATCAGCAAGCGGCTGCGGACTCCAACCCGGCCGCCCTTGTCCAAGTCGTACTAGTGGCAGTTGAGGAAATAGCAGCACCTTCATGGGCCCAGCCATTCCTCAGGTTCTTAGTAAACAGAGAGCTGCCAACCGATGAAATCTTGGCTCGACAAGTGCAACGCCGAGCAGCAGCCTACACCATAGTCAACAGAGAGCTGGTCAGGCGCAGCGTTACCTGCGTCTTCCAACGATGCGTCAAGGCAGAACAAGGCCAAGCAATCCTCAGAGACATCCATGAAGGCGAGTGCGGTCACCACGCGGCCTCCAGGGCACTCATCGCCAAAGCCTTCCGGCACGGTTTCTTCTGGCCAACCGCCCTGGAAGAGGCCAAAGAGTTAGTCCAAAAGTGCAAGGGGTGCCAGATTTTCCGTTCCAAGCCACTTCAACCAGCTTCCGCACTCAAGACTATCCCCATCGCCTGGCCCTTTGCAGTCTGGGGCCCGGACATGGTGGGACCATTCAAGACGGCACGAGGTGGCTTGACTCACCTACTTGTCGCAGTGGACAAGTTCACCAAGTGGGTGGAGGTGAAACCCATCAAGAAGTTGAATGGTCCGACTGCAGTGACCTTCATCGCTGACATCACAACTCGGTACGGCATCCCACACAGCATCATCACCGACAATGGCACGAATTTTGCCAAAGGCACCTTGGCCCGTTTCTGTGCAACACAGGGCATCCGAATGGACTTAGCGTCCGTTGCCCATCCGCAATCAAACGACCAGGTGGAGCGAGCGAACGACCTCATCTTATCCGGCATCAAGCCTCGACTCGTCGTACCCCTGGAGCGATCTGCCGGCTGTTGGCTTGAGGAGCAGCCAGCCGTCCTCTGGATTCTGCGCACGACTCCAAACAAGTCAACCGGCTTCACACCCTTCTTCCTCATCTATGGTGCCGAAGCCATCATCCCAACGGACATAGAGTTCGACTCCCCGCGAGTCACCATGTACACCGAGGAAGAAGCAGAAGAAGCACACCAAGACGGTGTCGATCTGCTGGAAGAGGGTCGGCTGTTGGCACTCATCCGGTCCAGCATCTACCAGCAGAGTCTGCATCGATACTACAACAGGAAGGTCAGGCCAAGATCTTTCCAAGAGGGCGACCTTGTGCTCCGGCTGATCCAGCGAACAGCCGGCCAGCACAAGCTGTCGGCACCTTGGGAAGGCCCCTTTATCATCAGCAAGGTGCTAGGGAATGACGCCTACTATCTGATCGACACTCAGAAGCCCCGAGCGCGCAAGAGGGACGACTCTAGCAAAGAGACAGAGCGCCCGTGGAATGCAAATCTTCTTCAAAGATTTTATAGTTGATGCAGTATGTATCACACTACCCCTTTGTATTAAAGTACTAAGACTTTGGGCCCCCCGAGACGAGCTCGGGGACTGCCCTTTTTGTTATCTGTATGATAAGAATTATGCCTTCGAGTACATTACTTTCATTACAAGCCGCTTGGCAAAGCCGCAGCTCGCAGAGCGACTGTGAGGCGGGCAGGAGTGAGGAAAATGAGCACCCACACGAAAAATGGCTGAGGACCTAAAGCACGAACATAGCGTAAGACGGCCTCCAGCATTTCTGAAGTGGAAAGCCGACTCATGAGTAACCGGCTTGCCGTCTTTATTAGCCTCTATCAAGGACGGCCGACTCTTGGGCAGTCGGCCTGTCGCTTTCTATCCGACTTGCTAAAGAAACTCTAAACGGCCAAGTACTTGCCTTCCCGAAGTAGCCAAGCACTTGACCCAGTGACAGTCCGCAGAGTGGCTGTCCGACTGGCAAGGCAGTGACTAAAGGAAGGCGGCAAAGGGAAAAGCCTAAAGAGCAGTAAGCAAGGAAAGACGGAAATCGGATAAATATTTACATAGGCCCTTGGCCGAATCTTCGAATAGAAGTTCAAGATACACCTCGCAGGTGGAATTGTTCGAATCTAACAAAGTTTTCAAAAGATTACTAAGACAGACAAACAGAGGTGAAAAAGGCAGCCTAGGAGGCGGCATCTGGGATCAGAGGATTGGAAGAGGCGGCGGTGTCAGGCGCCGTGGCAGTCGGCTGGGCGGTCTCGGTTTGATCGCCTCCCGCGGCAGTCGCCTTCTCTCGACGCGGCTCGTTGCTGGAGGCATGGTCGAGCTGAGGCTGGCCGCCTGCTCCATCTTCTGGCACCTCTGCCTCGCCTTCGTACTCCGCCTCGTCCTCCTCCTTGGTGCTGGAGTCGATCACCTCCGCCGAGTCCTCGCTATACTCCGGGTTCATCCCGAACCACTCTAGCGGCACTTCCTCGCCGCCTTCAGCCCGCTCGGGGACGAAGACACTGGTGTCCGTGTACTCGGCGATGGCCGCCGCATGCTCGATAAGGGCGCCCTCCATGGCCTCCAGCTCGGCCTGGGCTTCTGACCGGAATGCGGCCAGACGGTCCAGGTCCAGCCCTGGATACCACGCCTTGACGAACTCCAAGGCCCGGCACGCTCCGGCCCGGGCCGAGGAGCCCTTCCAGGCCTCAAGACGGCCGGCAGCGACCTCCAGCCAGTCGGCAGTTCGGCTGGCGGTGCGCAGAGACGGTATGCTTTGCCATAGGGCGGCAACCGCCTGGGCGCCGGCACGCTGAAGCCGGCGCATCAGCCGGTGAGCCGGACGAAGACGGGCTTCAATGCTCAGAAGCTGCTCATCGATGGTTCGGGGGGCATTAGCGGCGATCTCCTCACTGTTTGCCCTTCGCGCCTCACGAGCAGACTCGATGGCCAAAGGGACTGCCTGCGAGTGACCAGGGAAGAAGTCTGCCAAGACAAAAAAGAAGCAAGTCGAAAAATCAGAAGTCGGCCTGACACATAGTCGGAAGCCCGAAGAAACGAAAGAAACTTACCATCAACGATATCCTCGATCTAGTGGAAGCCGGAGGTCAGCATCGCCTTCCTGTCAGTCCAGGAGGAGCGCTCGCTCTCAAACTCGGCCAGGAGAGCGGCCTCCTTCTTCTCGGCCTCGTCCTGCGCCTTCTTGAGCAGCTCCTTCTGCTCGGCCAGATGCACCGCCAGCAGGTCGCGCTCCGCGGCAAGCTTGCCACACTCCTCCTCCTTGGCACGCCGGGCGGTATTGGCCTCGCCCAGCTGCTCCTGAAGAACGGCGTTGGCTCCTGAAGAATGAAAGAAGAGACAAATAAGTCGTCAGCAAAGAAGATCGCCAGAAAGATCCGGCCCGACTGCTCAGCAGTCGGCCTGAATCTCGAGGACTACAGCCGGCGGGTGCTCCAGCGCACCCCCGCAAAGAAGAAGAACTTACTCCGGCTATCCAACAAGTCAGCAGCCCGCTTGCTCAACTCCTCAACATTGCGGTTGAAGGCAGTGGCACGGAGGTTGTGATACTCCTGCAATAAGTCATTGAAGACAAACTTAGTATTTGGAACTCACCAGAGGGAGTTCCGAACCGCCTGCTCAGCAGCCGGCCCGGAACTCGGGGACTACACCCAGTGGGTGCGCTGGCGCGCCCCCACAGAGAAAAACAAGAATCAAAAAGAAGAAGGAAACATACTCGGACGGTCGTCCGCGCTGCCAGATGCGCCCTGGTGCAAGTTTGAAGGGCGTCGCCTTTAGCGCGCAGCTTCGCCTGAACGTCCAGAAGTGCTTGATTTAGCGGCACCCGGTGGGCGCGGCGCTTGTGGCCTCGGTGTCTAAGGTTGCCGAGCTGGCGGCGCCGGTCTCCCGAGGTCGCGGCGCCGAGGTCGCCCTCTCAAGATGGTGACGCACCGGCGAGGCGACTTGCAGAAGCAGCCGTGCCTCGGCCTCGTTCGTGATCGGCGGCTCCGACGGACCCACCGGCTGTTTGTCGTGCGGTCTCCCAGACGGCAGTGGAGGCGGCGGTGGCGGCACGAGAGTGTCCGACATGGAAGCCTCGCCACTCTCCTTCTCCATGACTGGGTTTTCGGTGCCGGCCTCTCCGGTCTGCCCTGTGAACTCCGGAGGCGGCGGTGCAGACGACAATGGGGGGACGAGCCTCACCGATCGGCGACGCGCGGCCTCCTCGGCACGCCGTCTCGCTGCAAGGGCGGCTTCGGCATCCTCCAGCTACTTCTGGGCGGAGGCGGCCGCCCTGTCAGCCTCCGCCTTCTCCAGACGTTCGGCCTCCTCCTCCTCGCGCTTCTCCCGCGCATTTCGCTCCGTCGCCTCCCGGAGGTCGGCGGCGGGGTCGGCCCGCCGAGTATTGGTGGACGTCTCTGCCGACCCCATGACGGAGGGGACGGCGACTCTCTCAAGGTAAAGAGGGGCCCTGAAGAAGAAAGGAGGGATTATAAAAGAAGACTCGGACAAGATTCAACGAAGGAAAATAAAAAAGCGTAAAGACTTACGCAGAGACTAGCGGCGGCCTTCTCACTTCCCTTCGGAAGCGGTTGGCCTTCGCGGCCGCCTCCTCCCGTTTGGTCGCGGCGGCCTCCCCCTTGAACTTCTTCAATTTACCGCCGGGCGCACTCGTCCCGCCGTGACACCTCTTTGCGCCGCCTTGGCCAGCCAGGCCGGCGGAGGAGCCGGCGCCCGACGAGCCGACCCTCGGCTGGTGGCGCGGGGCGACTTCCCCTTCGGCGTCGTCGTCAGGCCAGTTGGCGAAGGTGGCCGAGGGCCTGAAGTCGCCTTCTGCTCCTTCTCCCCCGCCTTCGGCGTCGGCTTCCATCGCCGCCGCCCCCAAGTCGGGGTCGCCGACGTCGCTGTCCGCACGATCGGGAACATACTCGTGGGGCTGTCTCGTGGCGCCGGTTGCAGGCTGCATAAGGGGATTCTAGCTCAGAAGAAACCGACAAGAGTCAGAAGCCGGAGTCGGCTGCAAAGAAGACAAAACAATAGGGGGACGCGACTTACCACTGGTGGGGGGTTGTCGCGCGAGTACGGCTCCTTGCCGAACTGCCAGTCCTCCCCGAACTCGCAGTTCGCGATATGATTCACCATGTTTGCCACCTCCGCGCGGGGCATCTCCTTGGTGCTCATCCGACTTGGGTCTCGGAGGCCGCTCATCTGACAGATCAGGTGAGGCCTGTCACACCCTAGCTAGTCATGCATCAGAGTGTGTGCATCATGTTTAAATTTTCCATTTAATTTGAAATGGGGATTTGTGGAACCCTCAGAATCATTTTTTAAAATGATCCAAATAAAAATTTCTCCAAAAGGGTCCAAGAAAATGCTCATGTGGCTCTCTGAAAATATTGGACAGAGATAAAAATCAAACCAATATTTTTAAGAGCTCATAGGTATTTATTTTGGGCTTTTGGAATTAATGCATAAATATTTGCATTGGAAATATATTAATTATATATATTAATATATGTCCAAATATTATGCCATTTATAAAGGAGCTCTGGAATAATATATCTAGCTCCTGCAAAAATTCGCATAAGTTAAATAAATGATTTAATATATTTTTTTAAATCAAAACAAATGTCAGAAATTTGAAAAACAGAAAAATAAATAACAGGAGGAGCTTACCTGGGCTCCTCCCTGTGCAGCCCAGCCAGCTGGCCGGCCCAGCCAGCAGGCGGCCCAGCCCGCCTCCCTCCTCTGTCGTCTTCGTCCTCGACAGAGGGAGGGAAGTGTGGCCGGCGCGTGCGCGCGCCACCGCGCCACGCCACCTCTCTCCCTGCCTGCCTGCCCTCCCCTCCTCGCTCGATGCCCCGGACGACGCCAGGCCTCTCCCCCTGCTCTCTCTCACTCTCCCTCAGTTCCTCCCTCCTCTCCCTCGCTTTCTCTCTCACACGGCCGAACACCACCGTCGCCGCCGTTCGCCATAGCAGCCGTCTCCGGCCACCCCTCGCTCCCCCGACTAGCTCAGGAGCTCCGCCTCGACTCCCTCTTCCTCCCCACCGCTCCACGGGTCTCCGAAAGCCCTGCATCGCCACCACGTCGCCGTTCCCCTCCTCGGCCACCGGAGATCGTCGCCGTCGAATCGGGAGCTACCGGTCGTCCCCGAGCCCGCTAACCATCCCTGCAGCTCCGTGGTGAGCCACTGATTCGATTCCCCCTTGCCCCGTCGTCCCTAGCCTTCTGCAGCTGCCGCCCCCCCTTGAGCTCCGAAGCTCGACGCCGCCGGCGATGTCGCCGTCGTGGCCACGGTCACCGTAGCGCCCAACCGAGCACACCCACGCACTCACCGCACCGCGTAGAAGCCGTAGGCGCCAACCCCGCATCCCCGCAGCCGTTGTAGCCTCGACCCCGAGCTCAACCGAGCTCCGGCAGCCGCCACGGTCGTCGCCGTCGACGGTACCGGCCACCCCAGGCTCGGCAACCACCACCGTTCGACGCGCGGGAGCAAGAGCTCTCCAACGAGCCCAAGCACGGCCTCGCCCGTGCCCTGTAGCGCGATTCCGCATCGCGCCGCCGTCTCGGGCCTCGCCGGCGTCATGTCGCCGGTGGGTTTGACCCACTTTGACCACGGCAGGACCCCCCTGAGTCCCTGACAGGTGGGCCCAGCCCTGTAGCTAATTAGGATTAGCGCTAACCACTGTTAGTTAACCCCCTGACACTGACCAGTGGGCCCCAGCGCCACTAACCCCTAATTAGGATTAAACTAACCCTGTTTAACCCCCCTGTCACTGACGTGTGGACCCCACACGTCAGGTTTGACTCCAGCCAGCCACAGTTGACCACTGATGTCATGCTGACGTCATGCTGGCGCAATATTTATATTTCTGGATTTAATTTAAATCAGGAAATTCCAGAATATTATTTAAACTTTAAAAATTCATAACTTTTATTCTGTAACTCCAAATTGGACAAATTATATATGAAAAATGATCAGAAAAATCCAATCTATCCATCTGTACTATTTTCATGCATGATCAAACAAGTTAAATTGATGTTTTAAGCAGAACAAGGAAAAGCACTTTAAAAGGCCATTTTTGAATTTGAAATTTGAATCCTTGATTCAAATTTGTTCAAACCCTTCTGGTTTTAGTTGCATTAGCCCAACACACTCATATTGCCATGTTTCATGCATGCATCATATTGTTGCACATTGTTTGGTGATGGTTGTATATCGGTGTTCCTTGCGACAGGTTCTGCATCCGAGGAGTACCGTGATTACCATAACGAAGAACCGTATCAGTGCATCGAACCATCAGGCAAGCAACCAACGATTTGATCATATCGATACAAACCCATGTTCTCGCTCCTGCTCTCCTTTACTGCATTAAGACAACGCGTTTCAAACCGCTGTGTGCTACGGTAGTTGAACCCATTTCCTCTGCATGACCTGTCATTTCCACAGTAACTAGATGAAACCCACTAGCATGTGTAGGAGTTGATTGAGCCATATGTATGTGTTGTTCCTACCTTGCTATGCCTGCTATGCTTAGAGTCGTGTTAGGTCTGGTTCATCTGGGTGATGGGCTAGAGTGAAATGTTTATGTCAGTAATGAGAGTGGTGTGGTGAACACGATTTGGTAAAGGTATCGATGAGAGGCCATGTAGGAGTACATGGTGGGTTGTTTCATTGAAGCCGACCTTAAGCACTGAGATCTGTATGTGTGATTTAAGAATCAGCTACTACCATGCATTGGGCCCGAAACCAATGGACCCTCTCGGCTTCTTATTCACCCTAGTTCTCCGTCCAGGAGTTGCAAGTAGTTTCTGGTGTTTGTAGCCTACTGGAGGCCGTGGACAGCGCTGACCGTAGGGGTGGGCTGTGATGCGGTAGGTACGTGGCCGGGTGTACCGAATACCCGTTAGGTATCTCGGGAACCCTGTTCACATCGTTCGGGGCCGTATGGGAAACCTCGGTCGGACTCCCTGCGGATGGAACCTGGATAGGCGATAAACCTGGACTGGAGGCTTAGGTGATTAGGTAGGTCGTGGCCGACACCCGCGTTGGGCTTCCGCTTGAAGGTTGCCGAGTACATGTCGTGTAAACGACGGTAAGTGGTGAGAGCGTGTATGAAGGAGTACACCCCTGCAGGGTTAACATGATCTATTCGAATAGCCGCGTCCGCGGTAAAGGACTACTTGGTTGCCTATACAGTTCATAGACAAGTAAATGGAAACTACTAAAAGCCTCAAGATAAGTGTGAGTGCCGAGGATGGCTCTTCCGTAGGAAGACGGAGGTGGATCCTCGGTAGTGTATTGAAGTGGTGAGTAGTGGACTCGTGTGCGCAAAACCATTTCAAGTTGGAGTATCGTAGGATAGTCTAGCCAAGAGTCAAAGCTGGCTTGCTGCAATAACTCCACCAACCCTTCTTGATAATATGCATGTATATAGGATCTGATGTAAGTCTTGCTGAGTACCTTTGTACTCATGTTGCTATAATCTACATTTTACAGAAGACGCTGCAACCCCTTCTGATGGGTTCTATGTAGACGTTGACATCAACGAGTAGGCTAAAGACCCAGGTGGTGACCCTGAGCTTGTCAAGGACCTTGTAGTATAGCTAGGCTTTCCAAGCCTCTTTTATTTTACTAGTTGTCTATACTCAGACAAGTTACTTCCGCTGCTGGTTTGTATGACTGTATGACTTGTATGTTGGGTCATGAGACCCGTACCTTTGTGTATGATATGTATGGCTCCCTGAGCCTTAAATAAAGTACTTGTGTCGTAGAGTCATGTTGTGATGCTTCGTTGTATTTGCACATATCGAGCATAATGTGTGTATGATTGAAATGCTTGGTATGTGTGGGATCTGACTATCTAGTTGTTTATCTTTAGTAGCCTCTCTTACCGGGAAATGTCTCCTAGTGTTACCACTGAGCCATGGTAGCTTGCTACTGCTCTGGAACACTTAGGCTGGCCGGCATGTGTCCTTCTTCGTTCCTGTGTCTGTCCCTTCGGGGAAATGTCACGCTTTGAGTACCGGAGTCCTGTTAGCCCGCTACAGCCCGGTTTACCGGAGTCCTGCTAGCCCAGTGCTACAGCCCGGACCCACTTGCTGATGACCGACACGTTCGAAGCTGGGTCATGGATGCCTGTCCCTGTAAGTCTGTGCCACTTTGGGTTTACGACTAGTCATGTCAGCCCGGGCTCTTTATCATATGGATGCTAGCGACACTATCATATACGTGAGCCAAAATGCGCAAACGGTCCCGGGCAAAGGTAAGGCGACACCCGTGGGGATACCGTGCGTGAGGCCGCAAGGTGATATGAGGTGTTACCGGCTAGATCGATGTGACATCGAGTCGGGGTCCTGACAGCGTTGGCATCAGAGCCGGACTGCCTGTAGGTTCTCCAAGCCAAACTGGTCGATGTTGAGTCTAGAAATTCTTTAGTTATATGTAGGGGAATTGTTTGTGGGTTGGAACATAAGGCTCTTTTTACTCCTTTATCTTATGACATTCTGATCTGAGTCAGTCCATTCTTCCATCGGGGGTTAAGGAATTAGGATATGTTCTCTCTATCAGGATCACGTGTTACTAATCAGTAGTACCTTATAAGTTTGATGGTTACAAGCCTAGTTCAGTTCTACTACCACATTATGTTGTTAGAATGGATTCAAAACTTTGATATGATGATGTTGAGTGTGTACGAAATCCTTTGTCAAATGTCTCAAATCCTTCTTGAGCATTTACAGCTGTTATGCTGCCGAAATTTTGCTAGAAATTCTAATGCCTTTGCATTATGATTGTGCTTTCAGATGGCCACTCGCGACCTCAATCAAGTGGTTCGCCTGACTCGATGCCTAGATGTACCCGGCCATACTGCCAAGTTGGTCAGGGTAATGACTGAGGCTGGATACCGCTGGTATCCTGAGTACACGGTCGAAGAGCAATTTCGAGACTTTAATCAAAGCCAGTATCTCTGCACTGTCAGGATATTTCCATCTTATCCTGGATCCACCGAGCCCCTTCACTGCTCTTATGGACTCGGGGTTACTATTGAGATGGCTGTGCAGGACGCCGCCTACTCTATGATGACCATTATGCGAGTCAGATCTGGTTTATTTCGGGACTCTGATTTCCGGTATATGCCAGGATCACTTCCGGGAGCACAAGGGTATCTCCAGGCTATCTATGCTGACCCCACTCAGGAGGATTCACGGACTCGCACCACTGCTGAGATGCTCGAGGATAAGGACCGTGAAAATCGGGCCTTGAGGTTAGAGCTCTTCAATACCCATGCTGACCACTGGGCCACAGGCTGACAAGGTCACCTTTGCTGCATATCATCTTGAAGGCCCCGCCAGTCTATGGTGGGAGAATTATGGAGCTATGCGCCCGGCGGGCCATGTCACTACTTGGGCTGAGTTCAGCGAGGCTTTCCGTGAACATCACATTCCGGAGGGTCTCATGGACCGTAAACGTGAGGAATTTTGCAGTTTCACCCAAGGCCGACTTTCTGTGGATGCTTACAGCAGGGAGTTTGGTAACCTCGCACGATATGCAACCGAGGAAGTTTCTACTGACGCCAAGAAGCAAGCAAGGTTCCGTAAGGGCCTTAGTCCTGAGCTTCGCCGCGACCTCCGTCTGCATGAGTGCACGTCTTTCCAGAAACTTGTCAACAAAGCCATCAGTGCTGAAACTGGTCAGACTGACTATGACGCAACACGCAAGCATGGCCATGACATGGGCTCCTCATCCGGTGCTGGTCCTCAGAAGCGCCGCGTGTGGGTGCCCAACACCGCCCTGCCACCCAGGTTCACACCGAGGCCATCTTTCCAGGCGCCTCGCCCCGTTCAACAGTCTGCACCGGCCATGCCCTATGGGGGTCCAACTAACAATGCTCCTCCACGTACCAGTTCCGTGACTTGTTTCAAGTGTGGGGAATCTGGTCACTATATGCGTGAGTGTCCCCAGACCAACCCCAACCAGTCTGCTAAAGCTGTTGGCCGTGGCAAGCCGACAGGAAAAGTATTCCACGCCAAACCGGTCACCGCTTCACGTGGCCATGTCAACTGTATCTCTGCCGAAGAAGCTCAAGAGGATCCCAACGTCGTTCTCGGTATGCTTCTTGTTAACTGCCACCCGGCATCTGTTCTTTTCGATACAGGAGCCTCTCATTCATTTATATCCAAGAACTATGCTCGTTTGCATAACGTTGCATTCTGTGACATGCCATCCACTATGGAAATTTCTACTCCTGGTTCTAGATGGCAGACCTCTAGAGTAAGTTATGGAAATGAAATCCAAGTCGACAGACTTGTTTTCCTTGCATCGTTGATAGCCCTTAAATCTTCAGATATTAATATCATTCTGGGTATGGACTGGATGTCAGCTCATCAAGCCAAAATTGATTGCTTCTCTAGGACTGTTCAACTCACCCATCCTGCGGGGAAGATAGTCAATGTCTTGACTCGAATAGCCAAGCGACAATTATATTCTCTTAACGCCAGCCCTTTGCCAGACCTTGAGGACATTCCGGTAGTCCGTGACTTCCCGGATGTCTTTCCAGAGGAATTGCCAGGTGTTCCACCTGACAGGGATGTTGAGTTCGTAATAGACCTCATTCCAGGAACCGTTCCGATTGCTAGAAGACCTTATAAGATGGCACCCCTAGAACTAGCCGAGCTTAAGAAACAACTCGATGAGTCCTTGAAAAAGGGTTTCATCCGACCTAGTTCATCTCCGTGGGCTTGCCCCGTCCTATTCGTCAAGAAGAAGGATGGTACGGACCGGATGGTTGTAGATTACCGACCTGTCAATTTGGTCACAATCAAAAACAAAAATCCACTTCCCAGGATCAACGATCTGTATGATCAGCTCGCTGGATCCTCAGTCTTCTCCAAGATGGATTTGAGGTTGGGCTACCATCAAATCAAAATCAGAAACGGGGACATTCCTAAAACGGCCTTTGTTACTCGTTATGGCCAATACGAGTACACCGTCATGTCCTTCGGATTAACCAACGCTCCAGCCACCTTTTCTCGGTTAATGAACTCAATCTTCATGGAGTATTTGGATAAATTCGTCGTGGTTTACCTCGATGATATACTCATCTACTCCAAAAACGAGGAAGAACATGCCGAACATCTAAGGCTAGTGTTGAAGAAACTTCGAGAGCATCGCCTTTATGCCAAATTTTCTAAATGTGAATTCTGGTTGCCAGAAGTGACCTACCTGGGTCATGTAATATCTGGTAAAGGTATTGCTGTTAACCCTGAGCGAGTTCAAGCCGTCCTTAATTGGACTCCACCTGAATCGGTCAAGCAAGTTCGGAGTTTTCTGGGTTTAGCGAGCTATTGTCGTCGCTTTGTCGAGAACTTCTCCAAAGTTGCCAAACCTCTAACTGAACTCCTCAAGAAAGATAAGAAGTTCGAATGGACTCCACAATGTGAGCACAGCTTTCAGGAACTGAAAAGACGCCTGACTTCTGCTCCCGTACTGGTACCGCCAGACTTCTCCAAGGACTTTGTTATCTACTGCGACGCCTCGCGACAAGGACTAGGTTGCATTCTCATGCAAGATCGACACGTAATTGCTTATGCTTCACGGCAATTGTGCCCACATGAGGAGAATTATCCTACTCATGATCTAGAGCTTGCAGCCGTAGTCTATGCACTTAAGACCTGGTGACATTACCTCCTCGGTAATCGTTGCGAAATATTCACTGATCACCAAAGTCTGAAGTACATTTTCACCCAACCGGATCTGAATCTCAGGCAAAGACGTTGGGTTGAATTGATCACAGACTTCGACCTAGGAATAACCTACACCCCAGGGAAAGCCAACGTCATGGCTGATGCGCTAAGTCGTAAATCTTATTGTAACAACCTGATGTTACAACAAAGCTTCTCCATGAGGAATTTCGGAAGCTTAACCTTCACATTGTACCTCAAGGTTTTCTTTCCACCTTGGTGGCAAAACCTACCCTTACGGATCAGATTATCAAAGCACAGAAGGTAGATCCGGGAATCTCCCGCATCAAGAGAAACATTCAGAAAGGAATTGCGAATTGCTTCTCCATTAATGATCAAGGGCTCGTATACTTCGGGAATCGACTAGTGGTTCCCAAAGTGCGAAACCTGAGGCGATTGATCCTTAAGGAAGCTCATGAATCTCCTCTCACCATTCATCCCGGTAGTACTAAGATGTATCAGGACCTACGCCAGAGGTTCTGGTGGACTAGGATGAAGAGAGAAATTGCTCAGTATATTGCTAATTGCGACGTCTGTCATCGTGTAAAAGCAGAGCATCAACGGCCTGCTGGCACCCTTCAACCCTTAGCTATTCCTGAATGGAAATGGGATAAAATTGGTATGGATTTCATTACCGGTTTTCCCAGGACCAAGAGAGGGAATAATGCTATTTTCGTCGTGGTCGATCGTCTTTCCAAAGTAGCCCATTTCTTACCTGTTCGTGAGAGTATAACCACTAGTCAGCTGGCAGACTTATACATCTCCCGAATAGTGTCCCTCCATGGTGTTCCTTTGGAAATTAACTCGGATCGAGGAAGTCTTTTCACCTCTCGATTTTGGGAAAGTTTCCAAAATGCTATGGGAACTCGTCTCTCCTTTAGCACCGCCTTCCACCCTCAGTCGAGTGGTCAAGTGGAACGCGTCAACCAGATTCTAGAAGACATGCTTCGAGCCTCTGTTATCTCATTCGGAATGGACTGGGAGAAGTGCCTTCCATTTGCCGAATTCGCTTACAACAATAGCTATCAATCTAGCTTGGGTAAAGCCCCTTTTGAAGTTCTCTATGGACGACGGTGTCGAACACCCCTTAACTGGTCAGAGACCGGGGAAAGACAATTCTTTGGCCCGGATATGATTCAGGAAGCAGAAGAACAAGTTCGCATCGTTCGTGAAAAGTTGAAAACAGCCCAATCTCCTCAAAAGAGTCAATATGACCGAAAACATAAGGCCATGACTTTCGAGGTTGACGAGAAAGCTTATCTTCGGGTCACCCCTCTGAAGGGAACCCATCGTTTCGGTATCAAAGGCAAATTGGCTCCGCGTTACATTGGACCTTTTCGCATTCTCGCCAAACGAGGAGAAGTTGCCTACCAGTTGGAACTACCTCCGCATCTCTCCAGAGTCCACGATGTCTTCCACGTTTCTCAACTCAGGCGTTGCTTCTCGGATCCTATCCGTGGAGTGGACCACGAAACACTTGATCTCCAAGATAATCTTACATATCGAGAGTACCCCATTCGTATCCTCGATCAGGCCGAACGTACCACCCGACGTCATAATATCAAGTTTCTCAAAGTTCAATGGTCGCACCATTCTGAGGATGAAGCAACTTGGGAAAGGGAGGATCGTCTTCGACTCGAGTATCCCGCCTTGTTCCCGGAGGAACCCAAATCTCGGGACGAGATTCTTTTGAGTGGGGGTGAGTTGTCACACCCTAGCTAGTCATGCATCAGAGTGTGTGCATCATGTTTAAATTTTCCATTTAATTTGAAATGGGGATTTGTGGAACCCTCAGAATCATTTTTTAAAATGATCCAAATAAAAATTTCTCCAAAAGGGTCCAAGAAAATGCTCATGTGGCTCTCTGAAAATATTGGACAGAGATAAAAATCAAAATAATATTTTTAAGAGCTCATAGGTATTTATTTTGGGCTTTTGGAATTAATGCATAAATATTTGCATTGGAAATATATTAATTATATATATTAATATATGTCCAAATATTATGCCATTTATAAAGGAGCTCTAGAATAATATATCTAGCTCCTGCAAAAATTGGCATAAGTTAAATAAATGATTTAATATATTTTTTAAATCAAAACAAATGTCAGAAATTTGAAAAACAGAAAAATAAATAACAGGAGGAGCTTACCTGGGCTCCTCCCTGTGCAGCCCAGCCAGCTGGCCGGCCCAGCCAGCAGGCGGCCCAGCCCGCCTCCCTCCTCTGTCGTCTTCGTCCTCGACAGAGGGAGAGGAGTGTGGCCGGCGCGCGCGCGCGCCACCGCGCCACGCCACCTCTCTCCCTGCCTGCCTGCCCTCCCCTCCTCGCTCGATGCCCCGGACGACGCCACGCCTCTCCCCCTGCTCTCTCTCACTCTCCCTCAGTTCCTCCCTCCTCTCCCTCGCTTTCTCTCTCACACGGCCGAACACCACCGTCGCCGCCGTTCGCCATAGCAGCCGTCTCCGGCCACCCCTCGCTCCCCCGACTAGCTCAGGAGCTCCGCCTCGACTCCCTCTTCCTCCCCACCGCTCCACGGGTCTCCGGAAGCCCTGCATCGCCGCCACGTCGCCGTTCCCCTCCTCGGCCACCGGAGATCGTCGCCGTCGAATCGGGAGCTACCGGTCGTCCCCGAGCCCGCTAACCATCCCTGCAGCTCCGCGGTGAGCCACTGATTCGATTCCCCCTTGCCCCGTCGTCCCTAGCCTTCTGCAGCTGCCGCCCCCCCTTGAGCTCCGAAGCTCGATGCCGCCGGCGATGTCGCCGTCGTGGCCACGGTCACCGTAGCGCCCAACCGAGCACACCCACGCACTCACCGCACCGCGTAGAAGCTGTAGGCGCCAACCCCGCATCCCCGCAGCCGTTGTAGCCTCGACCCCGAGCTCAACCGAGCTCCGGCAGCCGCCACGGTCGTCGCCGTCGACGGTACCGGCCACCCCAGGCTCGGCCACCACCACCGTTCGACGCGCGGGAGCAAGAGCTCTCCAACGAGCCCAAGCACGGCCTCGCCCGTGCCCTGTAGCGCGATTCCGCATCGCGCCGCCGTCTCGGGCCTCGCCGGCGTCATGTCGCCGGTGGGTTTGACCCACTTTGACCACGGCAGGACCCCCCTGAGTCCCTGACATGTGGGCCCAGCCCTGTAGCTAATTAGGATTAGCGCTAACCACTGTTAGTTAACCCCCTGACACTGACCAGTGGGCCCCAACGCCACTAACCCCTAATTAGGATTAAACTAACCCTGTTTAACCCCCCTGTCACTGACGTGTGGACCCCACACGTCAGGTTTGACTCCAGCCAGCCACAGTTGACCACTGACGTCATGCTGACGTCATGCTGGCGCAATATTTATATTTCTGGATTTAATTTAAATCAGGAAATTCCAGAATATTATTTAAACTTTAAAAATTCATAACTTTTATTCTGTAACTCCAAATTGGACAAATTATATATGAAAAATGATCAGAAAAATCCAATCTATCCATCTGTACTATTTTCATGCATGATCAAACAAGTTAAATTGATGTTTTAAGCAGAACAAGGAAAAGCACTTTAAAAGGCCATTTTTGAATTTGAAATTTGAATCCTTGATTCAAATTTGTTCAAACCCTTCTGGTTTTAGTTGCATTAGCCCAACACACTCATATTGCCATGTTTCATGCATGCATCATATTGTTGCACATTGTTTGGTGATGGTTGTATATCGGTGTTCCTTGCGACAGGTTCTGCCTCCGAGGAGTACCGTGATTACCATAACGAAGAACCGTATCAGTGCATCGAACCATCAGGCAAGCAACCAACGATTTGATCATATCGATACAAACCCATGTTCTCGCTCCTGCTCTCCTTTACTGCATTAAGACAACGCGTTTCAAACCGCTGTGTGCTACGGTAGTTGAACCCATTTCCTCTGCATGACCTGTCATTTCCACAGTAACTAGATGAAACCCACTAGCATGTGTAGGAGTTGATTGAGCCATATGTATGTGTTGTTCCTACCTTGCTATGCCTGCTATGCTTAGAGTCGTGTCAGGTCTGGTTCATCTGGGTGATGGGCTAGAGTGAAATGTTTATGTTAGTAATGAGAGTGGTGTGGTGAACACGATTTGGTAAAGGTATCGATGAGAGGCCATGTAGGAGTACATGGTGGGTTGTTTCATTGAAGCCGACCTTAAGCACTGAGATCTGTATGTGTGATTTAAGAATCAGCTACTACCATGCATTGGGCCCGAAACCAATGGACCCTCTCGGCTTCTTATTCACCCTAGTTCTCCGTCCAGGAGTTGCAAGTAGTTTCTGGTGTTTGTAGCCTACTGGAGGCCGTGGACAGCGCTGACCGTAGGGGTGGGCTGTGATGCGGTAGGTACGTGGCCGGGTGTACCGAATACCCGTTAGGTATCTCGGGAACCCTGTTCACATCGTTCGGGGCCGTATGGGAAACCTCGGTCGGACTCCCTGCGGATGGAACCTGGATAGGCGATAAACCTGGACTGGAGGCTTAGGTGATTAGGTAGGTCGTGGCCGACACCCGCGTTGGGCTTCCGCTTGAAGGTTGCCGAGTACATGTCGTGTAAACGACGGTAAGTGGTGAGAGCGTGTATGAAGGAGTACACCCCTGCAGGGTTAACATGATCTATTCGAATAGCCGCGTCCGCGGTAAAGGACTACTTGGTTGCCTATACAGTTCATAGACAAGTAAATGGAAACTACTAAAAGCCTCAAGATAAGTGTGAGTGCCGAGGATGGCTCTTCCGTAGGAAGACGGAGGTGGATCCTCGGTAGTGTATTGAAGTGGTGAGTAGTGGACTCGTGTGCGCAAAACCATTTCAAGTTGGAGTATCGTAGGATAGTCTAGCCAAGAGTCAAAGCTGGCTTGCTGCAATAACTCCACCAACCCTTCTTGATAATATGCATGTATATAGGATCTGATGTAAGTCTTGCTGAGTACCTTTGTACTCATGTTGCTATAATCTACATTTTACAGAAGACGCTGCAACCCCTTCTGATGGGTTCTATGTAGACGTTGACATCAACGAGTAGGCTAAAGACCCAGGTGGTGACCCTGAGCTTGTCAAGGACCTTGTAGTATAGCTAGGCTTTCCAAGCCTCTTTTATTTTACTAGTTGTCTGTACTCAGACAAGTTACTTCCGCTGCTGGTTTGTATGACTATATGACTTGTATGTTGGGTCGTGAGACCCGTACCTTTGTGTATGATATGTATGGCTCCCTGAGCCTTAAATAAAGTACTTGTGTCGTAGAGTCATGTTGTGATGCTTCGTTGTATTTGCACATATCGAGCATAATGTGTGTATGATTGAAATGCTTGGTATGTGTGGGATCTGACTATCTAGTTGTTTATCTTTAGTAGCCTCTCTTACCGGGAAATGTCTCCTAGTGTTACCGCTGAGCCATGGTAGCTTGCTACTGCTCTGGAACACTTAGGCTGGCCGGCATGTGTCCTTCTTCGTTCCTGTGTCTGTCCCTTCGGGGAAATGTCACGCTTTGAGTACCGGAGTCCTGTTAGCCCGCTACAGCCCAGTTTACCGGAGTCCTGCTAGCCCAGTGCTACAGCCCGGACCCACTTGCTGATGACCGACACGTTCGAAGCTGGGTCATGGATGCCTGTCCCTGTAAGTCTGTGCCACTTTGGGTTTACGACTAGTCATGTCAGCCCGGGCTCTTTATCATATGGATGCTAGCGACACTATCATATACGTGAGCCAAAATGCGCAAACGGTCCCGGGCAAAGGTAAGGCGACACCCGTGGGGATACCGTGCGTGAGGCCGCAAGGTGATATGAGGTGTTACCGGCTAGATCGATGTGACATCGAGTCGGGGTCCTGACAAGGCCGACCTTGGAGCGGGAGAACTCGGCGCGCCACGAAGGCGGCCAGCAAGTTGGCCCCGACGAGACCCTCCGACTGCGTCAAGACTCGGAGTCGCGCTACGGCGGCGGCTCCGGCGGGAGTCAGCGTCTTGACTCGGTGAGAACAGCTGGGGAGCCACCTAGTTAGGGGGGCGGCGTTGTAAGGCGGCAGGTTGACCCAGTCGCCATCGGAGGCGAGGTTCTTCACGTAGAAGTATGAGCGCTGCCATATCTTCGCCGACTTGATCAGCGTGATGGGAGGAAAGGGGTTGTCGACTGTCGAGCGCCGCACCACGATGTAGGCATCGCACTGAGCCGGCACACCCGCGACGTGCGTGCCGAGCTTAGAAGAGAAGAATTCTCCCCACAGCTTGATGGTGGGGAGAACGCCGAGGAAACCTTCGCACAGAGTCGCGAAGGCGGAGAGCAACACCACCGTATTCGGAGTGAGGTGGTGCAGTTGAAGGCTGTGGAACTCCAAGAACGAGCGGAAGAAGCCGCTCGCCGGCAGCCCCAGGCCGCGCATGAGGTGCGAGCGGAAGATGACCCGCTCGCCCTCCTCCGGCGCCGGCCGGATCTCCCCCTCCGGCGCGGCGCAGGCGCACACGAGGTCCGTGCTGGGGAGACGGCGTGTCCGGCGGAGGAACTCGATGTGTTCCTCTTGTACCTCCGAGCCGTCCCATACGCCGGAGCGCACAGCAGGGGCCACGGCAGAGGAAGAGCTCATCGCCGTGGTGTGGAGTGCTCTTGCTCAACGGCGGAGGCAGGAGAGACAGAAGGCAAGATGAGGCGGGGGAGCGGGGAAGAAGGGCGCGCG